>NC_079208.1:3558352-3566808 GCF_026745355.1 Beta vulgaris subsp. vulgaris
CGAGCTCTCATATTATGTCTCAATTTTTTTTTTAATATTTGGGCACGAATATTAAAGTTATACTAACGAAATTTGATTTTTTGATTTTAATATATGCGTTTAAGTATTTTTTTTTTCTCAAATTCTTTCAATATATGGGCACAAAAACAATTTCGAGTTCTCATATTTTGTCTCAAGTTTTTTTTTATATATCCAGGGCCCGAATATTAAAGTCATTTTTGACGAAATTTCATTTTTTCGACCATTTATGGTGTAATTTTAATTTGAATTTCAACTATCTCCGAATTACATTTTAAATAAACTGTAATTTAAGTTAAATTTTTTTTAAAAAAAATATAATACATAACATATTTGTAAGAGTTACTGTAATTTGAGTTTAATTTTACTCGAACATAGTACATATTTTTAAGATTTACTGAACATAGAACAGCACACATAATTTTATTTTCAATAACAAATTACGTACTTGATTAACGGTAAAGAATCTGCAAATTTAGAAGTTCTGTATTTGAGAATGTCGTGAAGCTCCAATAATCTATGAAGATAACTGGTTTTTTGTTTGGAGTTTGTGTTTGTAATTGAATTTGTGTTATGGAAAAATTGATTTGAGCGGATGTTATGCAGTGTAATTTTTTTTGTTATTGTATGTAGTATTAACGTTTGGTAAGTTCTTGATTATGAATCTTTTTGTTTGAATCTTTTTTATTGGCAAGTTTATATAATTGAATTATATATGAGTTGATTGGGTTTAAATTCGTTTTGATTGATATTCTTGTTTTGGCAAGTTTATGCATGGAATTGGGGTTGATTAGGTAGCCAGAAGGGCATTTAAGTAAATTTCAAGGGGGACACCATTGCTCCCCCTTGGCTTATATAATAGAGATAATGGAATTTGAAACAAAAAACATCTACTTAAATAATCCAAGTATTTATTATTGTATATATATAATGAATGTGCTAATGGTAGCCACTAAGCTAATAATCAAGATAACAATACGATTTTTGAGTTAATCGTCTTTATGGGAAATGCATTTTGAATCATAAAACATATGATTGAACTAATATGTAGTTATTGGGTTAGACGGACGAAGTATTAATATAAGTCATTAAGTTGATTGAACATAACTATATTATATTTAACTTAGTCATATTTAATTTCAACTAATTTTGAAACTAAAAAATCTAATTGAAGTAGAATAAGTTGTTGTCGAATGAGATTAATGAACAAACCAATGTAAGTCGATAAACTAATTCAAGATAACAATTGTTTATTTGAGTTTAATAGTCTGTAAGTTGAAAATCATTTCATAACTAAAACATCTAATTCAATGAAGCAAGTTGTCATGGGAGGAGATATATGAATGTACCATCAATTAGACAATCAGTGACTTATGTTTGTTGCTTAGTTGTAATTTACATTGTGTTATAAAGTAAAATTTGTATTTGGTATTTTACATTTGATCCATGAGATATGAGTACTATTTTTTTTTCTTTGGTTCTATATTTGTTTTATAATAGTACTTTCAACATTCCTAAATTATTAAATTGCTTTTGCAAGTAATCAAAATAGTGAAAGCAACATCAATTGGAAGTGATCAAAAACAAAATAGCTAGCAATCAAAGTGGGGTATGTTATGGCAGAAAGATTAACATTTATTAACAAGGATGAATTCCATGAATTACATTTGAAGAATTATAAAAAATGATTTTTTGATTTATTGAAATTAGTTACATGAATTTATAAATAACCATAACTCCATAGCCCATACAAGTCATACAACTATGCAAGTAATTTTCTTTATTAAGATACACAAAGGTCTTGTGTATTGAATATTAACTATGGAGAATTCAACTTTTTAATGCAAATAGTAATTGAAAATTGAAATCACGTGTTTTTATCTTTGTCTAGTTATAAAGGTGTCATGTCATTGTACGCCAATAATTTATGTAAACTTAAAAATTACAAAATTAGGTGTTAGATTTTGAAACAGTTCAGTTTGAGTCTTTGAGACAATTGTATTCTATATGTTTAAAACTGTTTTATTCAGTTTGATTCGGTTTGAATTAAAATAGTTTTATGCAGTTCAGTTCAGTTTGATTCAGTTCAGTCAAAAACAGTTTTATTCAGTCTGATTCAGTTCAGTTAAAATCAGTTTTATTGAGTTTGATTCAATTTAATTAAAACAATTTGAAACAGTTTTCAGTAATTCAATTCATTTTCAGTTCAGTTTAAATCGGTTTTCGTGCAGTTAATTTCAATTTGGTTTGTTTTCGGTTGAGTTTCAATTCAATTTCGATTTAGTTAATTGCAATTTACTTTAATCTGATTGAACTATCGGTTTTTAGCTTTTCAGTTATGGGTCAATTCAGTTCAATTTATTCAATTTAGTTGATCAACGATTTGTAATTTAACCATCAATTTTCAACCAAACAAACAACACTATGAAATCATCATATCTTTTACCGTCATCTAACCATCAAGCAAAACATCACGGGTGACGACGTTCTATGTAGAGTTTTAGGCATTTTTCCTTAGAAGGGGTGATGATGATAAAGGCATTGAGAAAGAATCAAATACTAGATCTCATTACATGAAAATCTCACTACTTATTATCTTAGCCGAATATAACTTACTTCTGTGTTAATCTTGAAAATTTTAAATCGCTCATTAAAATGGAAAAATAAACAAAAAGGAAATATTAGAGGATATATAAATATAGAAGAAAAAAACTATATTTAGTAGTTAAGAAAAGGAGATTAACTATGGTGTTTAGTGCTCCTACTTACTTTGCATGTGCTCTCATTTATTTATTAATTGATTACGAAACAAAACTAGATGAACACCCTATATATATCATTTCTTGGGTGAAATAACTATATGCCCTTTGGAACGACAAATCTATACCCTTATATACAAGGGACTAAGGTGATACTATACTAATAAACAATGCTCACTAATGAACAAAATTTTTATCTCTAATGAGCTCTACGCTAGGGTAAAAAATGAGTTGCTAAAATTTTCTTCTCTTTCATGACTCCATTTCTCTTTTCTGAAGGGGAGGGTTTTGTTTACTTTCCTCTCTCTTCAATGTGTCTGTCGCAAACATCATACCTATGGTATTACTTCCTCATTTCCCTACCTGTTACATCTCTTTTTGCAACCCATTTCCATCAAAATGTTTTCTTATTTCTCTCGATTTGCAAACATTTCCTACCTAGTTGTTATGTTTAGATGTCAATTTCTAGGATTTTGATCTCTGGATTTTTTTTCAGCCATCTGAAGCCTAAATTTTCGATTGTTAGTTGAATCTAGAAAAGTAAAATTATCAACCAAAATTAAGATTGCTAATAATTGTAATTGAATCAAAACAATGTGATGGTAAATCATTAAAAATGAATCTATTAGAGTCGTTATAGAACACCAAAAACACTTTATTTGCTGAATCTCACGCAATTCTTTTCGCTGATGCTATTATTGCTACATGCGTGCATGATTTGTGATTTGCATGATTTGTGATTGAGCACTTTCTTATAATAAAATGTTATAACGGACGTGAGAGAGAAACAAATAATAAACTCAAAAGCAATAAAATCAGACAACAGATTTACGTGGTTCACCAATTTGGCTACGTCCACGGCAGAGAGGGAAAGAATATTTTATTATGAGAGGAAAACCAGATTACAGAAGAATAGAGTGTTTTTCGTAGTTTAAATCCTAGGTTAAAATAACCTATTTATATCCAGTGGCTCAAAAACGCGTTTTCGCGTATTCCGCCGACCCGCCCGGGCTAAATCCGCCCGACTAGGCGGAACCCAGCTCTCCAAAAACGCTTGCGCGCCCGACCGGGCGAGATCCGTCCGACCGGGCGAGACTTCGTTCTCCCAAGTTAGCTTGCGCGCCCGACCGGGCGAGGTCCGCCTGACCTGCCCGGGCGAGGCGCAGTTCTTGCGTCTCTTACGCAATTCATCGAACACCTTCCAAGCATAACTCATTCAAGGCATATTCTTACATAAAATAACTCGTTTCTCCCATAATTTAACCTACTCATATTTTTGTTTGTTGTTGAGCAAATTCTAATATCTCGCTCAACCCAGATATAGGTTCTAAATTTCTATTTCTTTATTCAAGCTTGTATTTGTATTAGATAACGACCAGCCATAACACTTATTTAGGTGGAAAATTATATTACCTTATATTTATTACAGATTATGTGTGCACATTATTTATATATATTAATGTGCGATGATCTTACATTTTGCAAAAATAGGTCATTTTGTTGTATAGTAAATTAATGATCTAGAAAAGAAACAACTATTGTAAGGTGAAGGAAGATAATGGAATCCTAACTCACATGAAACTCCAACCACTTAGACTCGAAACTAAGAATTTTACCCATAAGAGGAAATATAACAACAATTTCCCAATTTTTGTCGGGGGAAAATAATCGAACCCTCATCCTCATATATTGTTGGTGGAGCTCTTACCGCTTAAATTAAACTACCAAAATAGTCATTGTTAGAGAAGAGTTTAGTAAACTTTAATTTTTTTTTTGCTAATTAAGGAAGTTTCATTTCATCAAAACAAGTTACACCTAGTATCCCAAGGAGAAAACGAACCAACTAGATTGGACCCTTTATCTTCAAGGATTGAACAAACTAATCCTTTAGGATTACATAACATCACCTTTAACCAAAAATACATCAAACAACTACAAATTACAACTTTCTATACCACTCCTGATCCTTCCTACTACTCTTCTAAGGCAGAACTATACCAACTCTCAGCTTCACAATGTTCGTTCCTGACCTGCTTGACAGTATATTCAATACTTGGAACACAAGTATCCCAAAAGCAAAGATTAACTTGAAAATATTTTAAATAGATCCTTTTCATTTTAAGTTATCTTGAGGGAAAATACTTTTACAGGAGTTTGCTTCACTATGAGTGACTTCTTTAGGACAAAAAGTTACACTCGTCTTAGATTAATTAGTTACTACACACCCGATGTGTTTTTATAGTTTATGAATATTTGATAGTTGCTGCACTTTCTACGGTAGCTAGTACTTCCTCCATTTCGAGAAAAAAACTTCGACTTTCAATTTTATAATAAATTGTTATGCCAAAATTTACAAAGAATATACCGTAATATTCGAATAGAAAAATATTATTGAAAATGTATACTTAAGTAATTTCCACACTAATGCTCTCTGATTTCTGTCTCGTCAAAATCTACCTATTTATTGTAAAAAACAAATCAAGGCAAGCAGAAAAGAGATTATGTAAAATACAAGTGGCTCTATTAATTATGAGATTTTAAATAGGATAGAAAACGTGCGTGGTTATGCAAGACTGTAAAATAAAGTAGGGCTAACAAATGGAATTATGCTGGCTAGAGGAATTAAAAAGAATAAAGAAGATATTATGCAAAATATTGATGATTAAACAATGCTTCTCAAAATGTATGAACGACATCTTATTTTTTTTTCTAATATTACAAATATTGGTGCACTGGCACGACATAAACTAGTTAACATATAATTTACACAGTTGTATCAAACGTGTGCCTAGCTAATGTGTGCTTGAGTCTTTCATTTGATAAATAAATAATTTATCTCACATAATTAAGTTACATATCTGTTTGTGGTTGAGCACTTTCTAATATTTTGGTTGATCGGGTCAGTTCATGTTCATCGTCGTGGAATAGGACTATCTAACTTTTTTGTTATAAAAATAAAAAAAATGTATTTATAGACATTATCAGATGAAACAATAATGCAAAATGAGTTAAACAGATGATAATAAAAATAAATGGGAGACTTTCGTGGGTTGCGACTTGTGCTGCTTACTCAATATTACACTTAAACTATTTGTGAGTTTAGAAAAATGTAAATATTTAGCACTATAAATAG
The DNA here is from genome assembly GCF_026745355.1 of Beta vulgaris subsp. vulgaris. NCBI lineage: Eukaryota > Viridiplantae > Streptophyta > Magnoliopsida > Caryophyllales > Amaranthaceae > Beta > Beta vulgaris. The sequence goes on from NC_079208.1 coordinate 3,564,263, forward strand.
ACTGGCTTGTCAAAATAAATTGTAGAGCGGGAAAACTAACAGTTCATAAGATTAGCATACATATTAAGAGTTGGTCGAAGGAACACAAAGCAATTTAAAGCATATTATGGAGAGGGTATCATTCAAGGTCCTTGCTCCTGCTGCTTTAGCATTACTAATCATCTTAATGATTACTATTACTTGCCAAGGTTAATTATATTTTTTGGTCTTGATTTGCACATTAATTTTCTCTTTGCTTTACAAGTTTTCTTTTTCATTTTTGGCTTTTATACTATTTAGATATTAACATATACACTTAATAATGTTTAATTTTTTAATTATGCAGCTGGTCCAGTGGATGAAATAACATCAACAACAACTACCACTGTCGAGACGGTTTTGAATTGCAAACAAGCAGGGGACTATTGTAACACACTCTTTTCTGGCCAAGATTGTTGTGACGATTCTAAATGTGCTCAAGCTCCTCTTGTAGGTGGTCGGTGTCAAAAACTCAAAAACTAAGAGTTAACAACATACTCCATAGGTGTTGGTGCCTCACTATCTCTCAACACCTTGGCTTATTTCACTTTGTGCATGCATTATCTAGCTTACTAAAACAAAAATGTGGATAAAGAGGCTCTAGTCGATTTCCCATTTTTGTTTTTCATATTGCGTCAGAGAGTCTCTTCTCTAGCCAGTTTCTTTGCTTTTCTGTCGAGTTTGTATCACTCAAGATTGAGATGTTTTCAATTTCATTGTGTGCTTTGTCTTCAATTTAATAAAGTAAATTATATTTTGAGATCCAATATGTTACTTCTTCAAGTTCAATGGTGAAATTAAAATCGAATTTTATATTTAAATCAACAATCTTTAATTAATTTCAATAATGGGTTTGGATAATGGGTCACAAATGGAAGGTTATTTTGTAAGGGTCCTTGAAGGAAGACTTGTTTATTTTTAGGTGAAAAGGAAAGTCTTGTGCTATGCGTGTAATCTTAGTGTGTATATATCCGTCTGTTTCTAACCTCAAATTAGCGACGATGTCTCACCAACGTGTCTTTTCTGTCGCTATATCCGTCTCAAAGCATACTTAGCAACAAATTTGGTCTATTCAGTAACGGGTTATGTCCGCCGCTAAAAAGCTATTCTTTTGTAGTGATATGTGTGCCGCAAATGCTTAAACTAATTAATAACAACATAATTTATGGGTGCTATTGCGATACCGCATAATATGCAATGGTAGATGTTTAGGACGGGTCTAGGAGGAGCATCTTGAGCATGGGCTAAAACGCTAACGAAAGAAACTGAAAAAACGCGCGCGCATATGTTGGACTTGCGCGCAAATGAACATCCCGTTCGCCCAAAATCTAAACTAGGCATATATCATGTAATCTATGCATATTTGAAGTGTTTTGGTCAATTTGTAGCCAAATAGAACAAGGTTTTAAGTTTAGGGTTCCTTTGGGTCATTTTAAGACAAATTGAGTAACTTTCTTACCAAAATCAACCTAACTCTTGGAGCAAAAAGTGGAACTATGCATATAACTAACCCTGACAACATCGAGAAGCCTATACCGAAGATAAACTGTCAGATAAGTGCAACATAAGATACATAGATGAGACATCACATACACATGAATGTTTCTATGCAGGTTACACTACTAGAAAAACGACGATTTGCGTCCCCTGATTTGCGTCGCACTGAAACGGAAATGACGCAAAAGGGTGATTTGCGTCGCACGCAAAGAAGAGTGCGACGCACATCATGGGTAACTTAACACCAGTATAAGCTATATGCGTCGCACGTACCATAGGTGCGTTGCAAAAGCCTAATGTGCGTCGGACCCTCAGATGCATACGACGCAAATCGTCTTCGGAGATCTGCATCAGATGTTATTTTAACGCGTTGCAAAAGCCCAATTTGCGTCGGACTTCACGACCCGTCCGACGCAAATCCGCGGTCCACAACTTAATCCGCGTGTCTTTAGGTTTAACCGTATCACCCCTCACTCACTCCAGCAGTTTGAAACTTAAACCTAAAATTTATTTCACCGCCGCTTCCTCTCACTCTCCTCTCTCTCTCTCTCTCTCTCTCTCCACCTCCCTCATTCACTCCATTTCTTTCCTTAAACCTAAAATTTCAGCCGCTTCCTCCCACTCTCCTCTCTCTCTCTCTCTCTTTCCCCCTCCCTCACTCACTCCATTTCTTTCCTTGAGCACTCGATTTCGTTCGTACAACACTCGATTTCGTAAAATTTCACCGCATCAAATCAATTTCGTTCAGCACTCGATTTCGTTCGTACAAGACTCGATTTCGTTCGTTGAGCACTCGATTTCGTTCGTACAGCACTAGATTTCGTTCGTTCAGCACTTCGTTCGTTCAGCACTTCGTTCGTTCCACTTCGTTCGTTCGTTCACCACTAATTCGTTCGTTCGTGAAATAAGGTAACTTGCTTTATTTTTCCTTTTTCTTCTTTTTCGCATGTCTTAATTTATTGTTATTTGTCATTTTTTCCAGATCTGTTTGAAGACCTCCTCATTTCTTCGCTTTCCAGTTCGAATTTCCA
>NC_079208.1:6237807-6323450 GCF_026745355.1 Beta vulgaris subsp. vulgaris
TTGAACCAGATAAATAATATTTGCAGGAGTTTTTTGTGGAATGGGAACTCAAATGATATAAAAGTAGGATATGTAAACTGAAGTCATGTGTGCAAGCCGAAGAAACAAGGAGGTTTAGGCTTTAGAGACATCAAAAAGTGGAATACAACAGCTGTAGGGAAGCTTGTTTGGCATCTGGGGAGTAATAAGGATGACATGTGGGTGAAATGGATGCATTCGGTATACATTAAACATCAGAACTGGTGGGACTTCCAGGCCCCATCTTCTGCTAGCTGGGTGGTGAAGAATTTGTGCAAAGTTAAGGAGGAACTGAAAAGAGTGCAAGTCCACACCTGGGCAAGTAACAGCTGCTATAAGATTCATCTTATCTATAAAATGTTGCTAGAGAATGATCCCATGGTTTCTTGCGCAAATGTGGTATGTGATATGGGAAAAACTAGGTCGTTACTAGCCTCCTAAAATCAAACAAAACCTAACTAAATCACTAAACTAGGTAAAGTGATAAGTAAGGGTCGAAATCCACAGGGACTAAGGAACACCAAAATGTATTGATAAAACAATAAGCTAGGCCGGAATCAAGTCGGAAATTGTCAATAACCAACTAAGAACTACGAAAAAGCTAAATATCAAAGATAACTAAAGTTAGGAGATGGGATTAAACACCAACTAATCATGAAATAGGAGAATATCAAACATAGAGATAATACAGGAACACTACTTGAATTAGCTATTGACCCAACACACAACTTCCATCCTACTCTCATAGGCGGAGAAATCCTCAAAGACATCAAATAAGGACTCTCATCCATTACTAACATATCTCGAGGTTCAAGGTAACCCAAGTCAATAATAGAAATCAATAGGTCACACTCTCATGCCAACCTAAATCAATCAACTCCATCTAATACGACATTCAAGTGATCAAAGAGAATGCAACATAGATTAGAAGAGCTAAACAAGCAATAATTTAATCACACAAATCCCTAAATCCAATTTCAAATGCCCAATTCAATCATGGTTGGGTTTTCACCCAAACCCTAACCAACAAACTACTCCATAAATACAAAAATGAGGAATTTAGAGAAATTAAACTTTAATAACATGATAATAATCATTAATCTAACATTAAACTAAATAAAAATAAATCATAAATAATTAAACTAATCAAGAACAACTAATCTAAGAAAAGCAATGAAAATAAAACAATACTAGAGGAGAAAGAGTAAGAAATGCTCATTGCTTAATGGTTGAAAGTTTCGATACAAATGTCACCCTTGAATCTACAATCTTCCATCTTTCTTTGAGTTTTCTCCCTTTTCTTCCTAAACTAATCTATGGAGGCTAAACCTCCTTAAAACCCTAAAACCTAAGAGTGGTGAAAATAAAACTAGGCTAATAAAAAAAACTCTCCTTCTAAAAAGATGACTTAAGATATTTATACTCCTCCTAATAAAAAGGAAAGAAAGAAAAAGGAGAAGAAAATAAAAAACAAAGAATGAAATAAAAGGAAAATGGAAGAAAGAAAAGAAAAGAAAAGAAAATGAAAGAAAACGTGCGTGAAGTAATGTAACAGGGGAAAAGAAAAAGAAAGAAAGAAAATGAAAAAAAGGTAAACCCCCCCAAAACAAAGCAACAGACCCTCATCTTCTTCACTGGGATGAGTTTGCCGCAAACTCCGCTGCATCATCATCATTATCAACCGTCCATCATCATCATCAATTCTTCATCAACGGCAATAAATCACGGCCATTGATTTTCGAAATTAATTTCCTTCTCTGTGATTAATCTCTGCCGTTAATTCATGGCGTACGAAATAATCTTAGGATGCCAGGTAAGATCACATCACGTGCTGTTAGTAAATGGGTGAGATTGATGAGCGCCCGCTCTATGGTCGCTCATGGGTCGCTCATACATTCTGCCTATCTTCTGTTTTGGTGGAGAATTAGAACGGAGCGACCGCTCCGTTTTACAGAGGAGCGCCCGCTCCATTTTGGTTTGGACAGACTGCACATGTGGAGTTTGCGGTGCTGCAGGACATGGTGATGGTGGTGCTGCGGTGTTTGGGGTAGGGAAGATGGTGGTGTTGTATTGTGATATAGCAAAGGCTTAGTGTGGTGTAGGTTAGGGATAAGAGTGTGGTGTAGGTTAGGGATAAGAGTGTGGTGAAGGATAAGTTTTGCATTATAATTTCAAATCTCACCCCATAGCTCCAATATGCTCACCTACAAGCAACATCAAAATACGAGGGGAGATACGAGAGATAAAAATAATAAAAATAAGAACTAAAACCTAATAGAAATAACTAATTAATCTAGTTAAGCCATAAAATACAAAAATAAGAATTAAAGGCTTAAAAAGTTAAAATAAATGAAAATAAACTATAAAAATACGCTAAAAACTACCCCTAGAAGTGACATAAATGTCACTTATCAGTCTGGAATAGAATGTCTATCCCTAAACACAAATTCATTATGTGGTTAGGGATAAAAGACAGACTACAGACAAAAGAAAGGCTTTATAAGATTGGAGTATGCCAGGATGATTTGTGTTGTATCTGTGGCCTGGAAGCTGAATCTAGCACTCACCTGTTCTTTGAATGTAGATATAGCAGTCAACTTATCCGGATGATGATGAACTGGATTGGTGTTTCTCCCAGAAGAAGATCCTTAGCACAATGGATCATATGGTCCCATAGATCATATAAAGGATCAAAAACAAAGAAGATGGTGCTGAAGACTGTGCTGGCAGCAGTAATTTACCAAATATAGAGAGTCCGCAATGGAGCTCTTTGGGACCTCAAAGTTGAATATGTAAATACGAGCAGTGAGTACATAAAATGTGTAGTCAGACATAGATTTAAATTTTGCATTCCAAAGAAGTGTAGTGAAATAGATAGAAGATGGCTGGAAAGCATATAGTGTTTTTTTAGGCCTATAGTGGTCTAGTCTGGTTTTTCCTCCCCCAATTTGGTGGGTTTGGATAGGTTGTAAGGTGTTTGGTTTTTGGCATTGAATATATCTGACTTGCTTACCAAAAAAAAAAAAAAAAAAAGAATGGATGAAATGTAATACGAGGCCAAGTGATTTGCGTCGGATGGGCCGAGGGGTCTGATGCAAATCAGCCTTTTGCAACGCATCTTAAAGATGTGCGACGCATATTGGGCCTCAAATTTTGTCACCCTAATACAATGATTTGCGTCGTATGGCCAAGGGGTCCGACGCACATTGAACTTTTGCAACGCACCTAAGGCATGTGAGGCGCATATAGCTCGTATCTGGTGCTTATGGACCTATGTTGTGCGTCGCACTCTCCTTTGCGTGCGACGCAAATTACGTTTTTGCGTCGTTTGGGCTTCCGTGCGACGCGCACTTAGGGCTACACAAATGGTCCTTTTCATACTAGTGCTTGGTGCCTGTTTAAGCCCATAAAGACTCTTTTTCAACTTGCAAACAAGTTTTTCTTTTCCCTTTTCTTCAAACCCTTCAGGTTGCTCCATGTAGATTTCTTCATGCAAGTCACCATATAAGAAAGTAGTTTTCACATCAAGCTGCTCCAACTCAAGATCAAGACTTGCAGTTAACCCCGAAACAGTTCTGATAGAAGTCATCTTGAAAACAGGATAGAAGATTTCATCAAAACCAATGCCCTTTTTCTATTTGCACCCTTTGACCACCAATCTAGCCTTTCAATCCAGTATCTTCTCACCATCTTTCTTATTCTGGAAAACTCGTATGTTTTTCAAGACTTTCTTGCCCTCTGGAAGCTTTACTAACCAATAAGTCTGATTCTTCAATAAAGAATCTATCTCTTCTTTCATAGCCTCGAGCCAAAGATCCTTGTCTTTACTAGACAACACTTCTTGGAAACTCTCGGGCTCCACCTCACCGAGGACTAGGACATACTCTGAGCTGGGATATTTTGAAGAAGTTTTGCAATCTCTGGTTGACCTTGTAACTTGTACATCATCCACTGGTGGGGTAGGTTGATCCCCTTGCTCATGAACTTCTTCTTCATGTGGAGCATCATGTGAAGTGTCAACAATATCCAGAGTATCATGAACTTCTGGATCATCATCAACATGATCATCAAAATCTGGTACATCACCAACATCATCTGGATGTACCTCCTCAACACCATCAAGTGTTGTTTTAACATTGTCAATAGCAAACTGATCAACAAAAGTAGAAGTAGGAACAAAAGAAACATCATTAGTATCGACAACAAAATCTGAAGTAGTAGAATACCTAGCACTCAGAAGCTCTGCACCCATCTCGTGCTCAAAGAATACTACATCTCTGCTTCTTACAACCTTCTTCTTTTCTGGATCATAAATTCTGAAGCCATACTCTTCATCACCATAGCCAACAAACACACTTAGAGTAGTCTTGGAATCGAGCTTTGACCTCTGTTCTCTTGGCACATGCATATATGCCTTGCATCCAAGGACTCTAAGATGTGAATATTTAGGATCACATCCCTTCCATGCTCTCTCGGGAATATCAAGACCCAAAGGAATAGATGGAGATCGGTTGATCAAGTAAACTGCAGTTTGAACTGCCTCTGCCCAAAATGTCTTAAGAAGATCTAACATCTTCAACATGCATCTCACCTTTTCAATACTACTGGTTCTGTTCACCCTCTCGGCAACACCATTATGTTGTGGGGTGCGGGAACTGTCTTCACATGTCGAACACCATACTATAAGCAATAAAGTTTAAACTCATCTGAAGTATACTCACCACCATTGTCAGATCGAAGACACTTTAACTTCCTTTCGGTTTCCCTTTCTACCATGGCATAAAATTTCTTGAATGTTTCAAACACTTGGCTCTTTTTTTTCAACATGTAGACCCAAGTTTGCCTGGTAGCATCATCAATGAAGGTGATGAAGTATATGTTGCCACCATTAGATTCCGCTTCAATAAAATCACCAACATCAGAATGGACAAGCTCAAGCTTAGCTTGTTTCCTACTAGAATTCCTTGAAAAAGAAGCTCTATGTTGCTTGCCTGCCAATTCAACAATGATCACAAGGATCGATCAAGTGAAATTGTAGTACGACAGGAGTAAGAGTTTTACCTGCTGGAAATTTTAACCCCTTGTCACTCATGTGTCCCAATCTTTGATGCCACAAATTAGGAGAATTCTTCTCTTCCACTGCATTAAGCTCACCAGAACATACACCCAAATATATCTTATACAAAGAGCAACACAACTTGCCTCGTGCAACTGTCATAGAACCCTTGGAAAACTTTCATTTACCATCTCCAAAGGTGTGTCTGAAAGCTTTTTGATCAAGAACATTAGCAGACAACAAGTTAAAGCGTAGATCAGGTACATGAAGCATATTCTTCAATGTAATCATGCACCCAAAACTTTTCTTCACACGAATATCACCTGACCCAACAATGCTTGCTGAACTCTGATTACCCATCTTTACACTACCAAAATCACCAGCTTGGTAGTTCATGAAGTACTTCCTTCTAGGAACACAATAATTTAAAGCTCCTTATCTACTAACCACCCAACGTTTGAGCTATCAACATGATGACACTTAATAGTTGCACAAATCAAATTAAAGTGACCTCATCATCACTCTTAGAAGCAATTGTTGCAGTATTTTTGTCATCATCTCCCTCTTTTTGTGAATCGTTCTTTTTTCTTTATTGTCTTTTCAAGTGAAAACAATACTTCTTGGTATGACCAGACTTCTTGTAGTAGTTGCATGTAGTCACATTTCTCCCATCACTGGATTTTGGACCTATTTCTTAAGTTATCACGACCTTTTAGACCCTTACTCTTGCTTTTTCCTCTAGTCTTTAACAACAAGAGCTTGTGAATTGTCAACTCCCATCTCCTTTCTTCTGATTTCTTCATTAAACATGCTTTCTTTGATCACATCCAAATATAGCACACCATCCGGAGCAGAGTTACTAATAGTCACAACCAATGTCTCCCAACTATCTGGTAAAGAACTCAATAAGAACAAAGCTTGCAACTCATCATCAAGACAAATCTATATAGTAGTCAACTTGTTAATAATATCCTGGAAATCATTAAGATGCTCTAAAACAGACTTTCCACCTTTCAGTTTCAAATTAACAAGTCTTTTAATCAATGAAGCTTTATTATGAGCGGTCTTCCTTTCATAAAGACCTTCCAATTTCTTCCACAAATCACAAGGGACGAACTCTTGGACACATGTTTGAAAATACTAATGTCAACCCTTTCTCTAATAGTCTCTAAACTCTTCCTTTTTAACTTTACCCAATCTTTATCTTTCATTTTATCTATTTTAGATGATTTAGAGACACTACCATCAGAGTTGGTGACAGTTTCAATTATGTCATGCGAATCCTTGCAATATAACAAGTCCTCCATCATAGGTATCCAAATTGAATAATTGTTTGACGTCAATTTGGTCATCAAATTACTACTACTCGACTCCATAATGTGACTAAATTAAAATTCGACTCTTATACCAAGTTGTAAGGATCGGAATATTTCACTACGACACTCACAATGTCACACAATCAAGACAACCAACTACCCAAACCAATCAACCCAAATGTTAGGAAGCATAGTGTTGTAGTTTGAGTAATGCGGAACAAGTCAATGAAATAATAAGGATGAGAAAAACAATAGAGAAGATAAACAAAAAGAACACAAGGATTTATGTGGTTCAGTCAAAATAAATAACCTACGTCCACAAGTGAGGAAATCGAGAGCTTCTTCCTATGATGGAGAAAAACATAGAGAATCATTACAATGAGTCCTAAGAATACTAGAGGCTAAAAGTTGTGTATATAATGAACACCAAGAGGGTCCTTTTATATAACATAAGGAAACCCTGATAAACCCTAGAATATACCCGCACAAAATTCGGAAAAAATCATGCATCTCGCGTCAAAATCCCCGTTGCCCGATCAGGCGGTCATCAAATTCAAAATGGTTGATGTCTTGGTCCCGATCGGGTTGAATTCCAGTTCGACAGTGCTTTGTAAAACAACCATAACTTTTTCATTTCTCAGAGGAATAGGGTATATGACCTGTTGTTGGAAAGCTCTTTGAACAAGCTATCATCTCCATTTTTAATCACATCAAAACCATATATAGATTGAGAGATATGTGCATTCAAAGTCAGCCTTATGCCATATTCACAAGATTTCAAGTCACAAATAACCACAACAACTTATCACCAACTAAAAACAACAATAATGCAGTAGCTAATCAACAATAATAGAAGAGAATCAAAAAAGCTGTATTGAATTTAAAAGATGAGAGAGAAAGCTAGAAAGAGAAAGAGAAAGAGAGAAAAGGAAAACCCCCCAAAGTCCCCTCGAGAAACCCTAGAATTTTCGCCCAAATTGATTCAGTTTCCATATCTTTATGGTAATCTCTGTTATTCCTATAGAAATCCCAAATCAATAGCCTTCTGCTGTTTTCCCCTAAGATTAATTATCTTTTCGTGTTGGATTATCTCTATCTTTGCCTTGTTTATGGCGATAATAGGGGTGATTATTAGCTATCATAATTGGCTTTCACCCTACTCTGATAGGGATAGTTCTCCTTTAAAGCTACTGTTAGTAGCGTTTGATGATGGTTTACAGCCTGGGTGCCACTATTTGGTGTCCTTTAAGCTTGAGCTAGGGTTTTCTCCGAGAAGAGGGGTTTTCTATTGGCTCTTGAGGGTTTGTGCATTTAATGTGAGTCAGAGAGTTTGTGTGCTGAGGGAAAGTTTCTTTTCGTTTGTTGTGTGGTCATTCAATTCTGGAGGGATTTTGTTTTTTCCTCTTACAATTTTTTGGCGTGCATTTCTTCATTTACTCAGACGAAATTTGCAGAATGATACTTTAGCATTAATGGCGATGGTAAGTTATAATTTGTCAAAGGTTTTCAAGATTGGCATTTCTGTTGTTTGTGTGCGATTTAGACCCTATAAAAAGGTTTGCTGGGTAAGTATTTTTCCCACACTTCTCATCTTCTCCTTTCCTGAGTTTGTAACTTTTAGTATCTCTCTTTTTTCTCTCTATTTGCTTATTAACTGTTCCTTTCTTTTAAGTTGTCTAATGAATTTTAAGGAAGCTGTTATTGGCTCAGATGCTGCCCTGTGAAGGAGGTCTTTCCTCCTGAGCCTGGGTTAGCCCCTGTGATGGGTGTGTGTAGTGGTGGGATGCAAGTTCCCACCTCTGATGGGTTTGGTGATCAGGATCCTCCCTCTGATGCTTCTTTCCCTGAAGCGGTCATTGTGGATGAGCTTTCTCAGGTGCAGCGAGATATTCAGGAGCTTTCCAAGTCATGCTTGATTGGTAAGATGTTAGGTGAGCCCCTTGATGTGCGTACCATAATTCTTAGAACTAAGGCAGAATGGAAATTTGTGAAAGGGGACATTGAGTTTCTTGATATGGGTAATCACTGGATTTTATTAAAATTTGCTAATCCTAATGATTTTTATCTTGTGTGGTCGGAGAGACCTTGGCATGTCCAAGGGGACTTGTTTGTTTTGCAAGCTTGGAGACCTAACTTTGACCCTTTTCTTGAGGAAATTAAATGGGTGGATCTTTGGGTTCGCATACCTCGCTTTCCTACTGAGTTGCTGAATTTTGAATCTCTTGCTAATTTGTTTGCTGCTAATAATGTGGGGGTGCTTATTAAGCTGGATTCTAATTCTCTCTTAAGAAATAAAATTCGTTTTGCCCGTGCTTGTATTCGGGTTGATATTTCTGCCCCTCTTCTTGAGTATGCTGAGTTGGTTCGTGCTGGTGGTCGTGTGTGTGGTTATGTCATTTGGTATGAGGATTTCAGTTCTGGTTGTTCCTTTTGTGGTTGTGAGGACCATACTATTGATACATGTCCTTTATTGCATGCTCCTAAGAAGGAGGTAACTGTCTTTCTTTTAAAAAGCCCTAAACAAAAGCACTTGGCTGAGCTTCTCTCGCTGGCTACTAGGCATGAACAGCTTGCTACCAGGGCTGTGGAAGCCAATGTGGTACAAGCGAAGCCTAAGTCAGTTTTTAGAAATTCTGGGAATAAGAATGCTTTTCCTAAATCTACTGTGCATTTATCTAAGTCTGCGTCTGTTGTGGGTAAACGCAAAGATCATGGTATTGTCATTCGTGAGCCTTCCCAGTTTATCCCTAAGCCAGCTACTGTCCCTCAGTATGGGCAAGGTAAAGGTAAGGCAATAATGTGTGTTGTTCCCCCTGGTTGTGAATGCGTGAGTGACTCTGATGATGATTCTGCTAGCAATGCTGCCCCCCTCCAGTTGCCCTCGTCTACTTGCTTTCAGGCTGCTATGCTTGATTTCTCTCACTGTGAGAATGGTGAGGGAGCAAGGTCTTCTTTTGCTCCACCCCTGGCTGGTGAGGTTGAGCTCTCTCTTGTCCCTCTTCAGGTAATCTATCCGGATAACTACTGTCAAGGTAATTCTTTTGGCCCCTTGGAACATTTGTCTGATCAGAATTTTGGTGGGATATCTGTGTATGGTTCTGGTGTTGAGAATGATACTTTGATTCTTGCTGATGATGAAAGAACTGTAAGTGATGTTCAGCCAATGCTTGAAACCTCGTTTCAATCTATCGATTCAGAGAGCTCCATTGTTAAGCACATTCATGCCATGGGTGTTGAGCAGGAGATTTCTAAGGCTCCCTCTTCTCTATCTAGTGCTGCCAAGCGAAGAAAGGGTAACAATGAGGACGATTCAGCTTCTTCAGATCTGAAGAGGTCAAGCCGTAAGTTTTTTATGGATAGAATTGATCTAGGGAATGGTTTTTAGTTACTTTTTGAAGATGCTATTTGATGGAAGTTTCTTTTAGGTTGATGGGAAGGTTGTGTACTTGGAGACGTAGGAATAATTATGCATTAGAAGCTTCTTTATTATTTTGTATTGTTAATAGGAAAGTTTTTGTAATGCTATGGGAAGCTAGGTTGTTCCTTCCTTTTCGCTGTGTGTGGCGCAGGAGGATTAGCTTCTCATATGCTTGCTCTCCCCCCTTCCCCAGTTTCTCTTTTAGCATCTTTTGGTTATTAACAATGAATTTTCATCCTTTTGTTGTGCTTATGTCTGATGTTGTCCAGTTGTATTGGATTTGGCTTGAAATTTCAAATGTTGTTTTTGGACATGAGGCTAAGACTCTTCGGGTGCTGGGTATAAGTAGCAGATTTATTTTCTGGCTGGTTTCGTTTATTTTTCAAAGTATGTTTTGCTGTAGTCAGTTTCCGGTAGTTATTATTGTCAAGCTCTGGGTTGTAATAATTATTTTTTATAGATTATGATTGTGGGTTTTTGGAACATTAAAGGTGCTTTGAAGAAGAATGCATGTTCGGATATCAAGGACTTTTGTGTTAGTAACCGGATTAGTATTTATATGGTTTGTGAAGTTAAGTCTAAGGCTCCTCCTTCTCAGTTAACTGCCAATCAATGTGGTTTTTCTTTTTTTGACTATGTTCCTACATTAGGCCTAGCTGGTGGTCTCTGGCTGTTTTGGAAAGAGAATATTCAATCTCCATTTAATCTTGTTGTTCTAACCAAAGGCGCCCGATTTATAGCTTGTTCAGTGACTATGCTTAATGAGAACTTAAGTTTTGTTATTATTTTTGTTTATGCCCCACCGCAGAATGGCCATAAGATCGAGTTCTGGGAGGAAATTATCCAATTTGCCAATTCCTTAGATTCCCCTTTTGTTGTTTTAGGTGATTTTAATGATATTGGTTGTGAACAAGATAAGTTAGGGGGGGCTCCCTTCTCTACAAGTCGGGCCTCTAATATAAATTTTTTGTTAGCATCGCTTCCCTGCATTGATCTCCCATTTCATGGCTCGCGTTTTACTTGGCGGAAAAAACGAGCTGGTCCTAATAATATTTTAGAACGATTAGATCGGGGTATTGCGAGCCCGTTATGGCTTAGTTGGTTCCCGCAAGCTAAGCTTGTTCACCATCCTTTTACTTCATCAGATCATTGCCAAATCTCATTGGATCTCTCTAATCATAAGGTCTTCAAAGCACCCCCATTTCGTTTTGAAAAAATGTGGTGTCAGCGAAAGGATTTTGATACGCTAGTTAAAAAAACCTGGTGTACGCATTTTCACGGATCTCATATGTTTATTTTATCAAAGAAATGCAAATTATTGAAAGAAAAGGCTAAGTCATGGAATAAATTTCAATTTGGTAATGTTTTTAGACAACTTCGAAGGGTTGATGACCAACTTAAACAAATCCAATCTCAACTTCTTGATTTGCCATTGAGTCCTGTTTTATCAAGTCACCAGGACCGTCTTTTACAGAAAAGAGATAAATTGCTTTCTTTTAGTCATGACTATTGGAAACAAAAGAGCAAGGTAAACTATCTTCATTTGGGGGATGCTAATACTAGTTATTACCATACCCATGCGTCGATTCGAAGAAGTAGAAACCAAATAAAAAGTTTTAAAACGGCTTTAGATCGTGTTATTTCTGCTCCAGCACAGATTTCCAAAGCAATTTCTCATGAATTTGAGCAACGTTTTGTCTCTAACCCTGATTGCGGCTTTGATGAGGAGGTGGACTTCCAGCTTCTTTAATTATTTCTGACAATGATAATTTGGAGCTTGTAGCTGAAGTCTCAGCCGAGGAGATTAAGTCAGCAGTTTTTGATCTTGCTCCGGATAAATCGCCTGGACCTGATGGCTATCCTCCCTTCTTCTTTCAAATATACTGGACGTTAGTTGGTAACTCTGTTATTCGAGCTGTGCGTGCTTTCTTCCACTCGGGCCACATTTTGAAGGAAATTAACCATACCTTTCTTGCTCTAATCCCAAAAATTGAAAATCCTTCTTCTGCGAATCATTTTAGACTGATTAGTCTTTGCTCCACTATCTATAAAGTCATTTCCAAAGTATTGACTAATCGCCTTAAAGCGGTGTTGGGTAAGATTATCCACCCTCTTCAGGGGGCCTTTGTTCCAGAACGTTTCATTCAGGATAATATTCTAATAACTCATGAAGTTTTCCACTCCTTTCAAAGAAAATCAGGTGTTTCGGGGTGGATTGCAATCAAGCTCGATATGGAAAAAGCGTATGATCGGCTTGAGTGGAGGTATATATTAACCTCTTTAAAGAAATTAGGATTCTGCTCAAAGTGGGTGGGATGGATTGAAAGTTGTATTTCTACCCCGTCGTTTTCAGTGCTTGTCAATGGCCTTCCGGGGGAGGAGCCATCTAGAGGCATTCGTCAAGGTGACCCCTTGTCTCCTTATCTTTTTATTTTATGTGCTGAGCTGCTTGCCAGACAACTTTCTGCAGCTAATCTTCATCGGGATAAATTAATTGGTGTTTCAGTTGGAAAATCGGGTGTCCGTATCCCTTTTCTCACTTTTGCAGATGACACTATGATTTTTGCAAAAGCCTCGGACGCTAGTTGTATAGTGATAAAACAGAGTCTTGATAAATACTGCGCAATGTCTGGTCAGTTGGTGAATTTCCATAAATCTGCGTTTCAATGTTCTCCTAATGTTCCACTGTTAGCAAAAGGTAACTTTGCGACGTTACTGGGAATGACAGAGGTTAGCACTTTGGGGGAGTATTTGGGTTGCCCTATTATTGATTCCCGTGTAACCAAGGAGACTTTTGGAGCGATTAGCTCTAAGGTGGTGAATCAGCTCCCGAAATGGAAAGCTAACTCACTTTCACAAGCTGGTAGAACAGTGCTGATTCAGGCTAATCTGGCAACTAAAGCCAATTATCAAATGCAAAGTTTTTATCTTCCGCATCCTGTGCTATCGGGTTTAGACAAAACTTACCGTGATTTTTTCTGGAATAAAGACACCATGAATAAGACAGCTAACTTGATTGGGTGGGACAGGATATGTCTTCCCAAAGATTATGGTGGTTTGGGCATTCGTAAAGCGAGTGTTAACAATGTAACTCTTCTGATGAAACTCCTTTGGCAGCTTCTCAAAGCTCATGACAATCTGTGGGTTAGCTTGGTAAAAAGAAAATATTTTAAGTCTCAAGATGTGCTAACTCACAGGGTGTCTCCTATTGCTTCGTGGCAATGGAGGAGACTTATGTCTCTGCGGCCTATGTTCAGGAAAGGGCTTCGCTGGCAACTTGGGAATGGTAGAAGTATTAGTTTTTGGTATGATAATTGGGTGTTTCAGTACCCAATTAGCCAAATTGTTAGCCCCCTCCTGGGAGTGAGGCTTTATCAGTCTGTGATGTGCTGTCTGTGACGGGGGGGTGGGATAGAGCTAGACTTGAAGTTTTGGTTCCAGCTCATGTTGGGGAGAAGATTTGTTCCATTTTTCTTCCTTCTTCCCCTCAAGAGGACACCTTGTTTTGGGGGTTGACTGCTGATCGCCAGTATTCAGTCAAAACGGGTGCCTTGCTTGCTCAGGGAGTTCTTAATCCTAATTTTGAGAAGGTTGAGTTCTGCTGGATCTGGAAGCTTAATGTAGCTCCTAAGATAAAATTATTTCTTTGGAAAGCGTGCCATGATGGTTTGCCCTCAAAGGATAGACTTGAGAAGTGTAAATTTTTTGTCCCTCACAATGTGTTCTTTGCTGTCATGATTCGAATCAGTTGCTCATTTGTGTTTTGCTTGCCCGTTTACTCTTCAGGTGATTGAGTGTTTGCAAGTGTCTGAGGGTTGGCCGGGAATTCCGGATTTTATATATTCGATTTCTTCTTCCTTCAGGTATTGGATTGAGGAGTGTCATTTAGTTCTTGATAAGGCGTCAGTTGAGAAATTGGCCTGTGTTTGGTGGTTTATTTGGTTTTGTCGAAACAAAGTTATTTTTAATGAGGAGGGTTTTTCGCCTAGGAAGGCTAGTTATTTGATTAGCCATTTCTTTGAGCAATGAGTTGGTGATCCCGTTAAGCCAGTGGATGATTCTGGGGGGTGCAAGGTGAGACCTCCTATAAAGCGTAAGGGTGTGAGGTCGGGTCCCCGAGTAAGTTGGAACCCCCCTCCTGAGGGCTTCTGCAAGTTAAATTTCGATGGTTCTAAGTTGGGTAATGGGGATGCTGCCCTGGGTTTTGTAATTCGAAATAGGGAGGGGGAGGTGTTGCTGGCTGGAGCTAAGTCTCTAGGGCAGTATGTTTCCATTGTTCAAGCAGAAGCTTGGGCTCTGCATGAGGGCATCAAAGGAGCCCTTTCGCTGAATATCTCTAAGTTGGTGGTGGAAGGTGATAATTTGGTAGTTATTAACTCTATGAGGCATATTTGGCGTGTTCCCTGGGAAATCTCTAACATTTTGGTTGATGTAGGGTTGGATGCTGCTCTATTTTCGGAGTGTCGCTTCTGTCACTGCTTCCGTGAGGCAAACCGGGCGGCAGATTTCATGGCTAAAAAGGCGCATTCTTACTCCTCGCTGTTATATTGGTTTCCCCCTTACTGTCTGGATTTTTCCCTTATCATCCGTAAGGATGTTTTAGGTTGGCCCCCTGATTAATGGGGGGTTTGCCTAAGTTTTTTCTCCTTATCAAAAAAAAAAAAAAAAAAATTAGAAGAGAATCAAAAGCAAACAACACACATGAATTATACGTGAAAAACCACTTCAATGTGAAAATAAAAACCACGAACCTTTTGAGGAGTCCATACTTAATCTTCTTTTATTAATAACTGAGGGTAAAAGTAAAACCCAAATCAGTCTACACAAGGTTTATAAACACCCACCAACAAACTCCAAACAATAAGAGATGAAAATTGAGAACAAAAGGTGTAGAAATCACCCAAAAATAGTACTCCCTCTGTTTCATTTTAATCTGCACACTTTAACATTTTACACTATTCACAAATTTAATTTTGACCATCATTTGTGATTTATACGCGGATGAAAATATAGTCATGTGGGATCTTGTTAGATTCATCATAACATGTATTTTTATTAATATGTAATTTTTATAATTTTTACAAATACAAAACTAAAGATATATGTCCTCAAAGTTTTGCATTGACATGCGTGAAAAGTGTAAGTATGTAGACTAAAATGAAACGGAGGGAGTAGGTCTTTCTACTTTCCAAAATGAAGCCCTATGTGTTAGGAACAAGTTGTCAAAATTTTAGCACGATTCAACGGTGAAATTTCCGGCAACGGGCAATATTCTGAAGATTGTCCCTTAAGAAACGAAAATTGTTTCTCCTCCTCTCAAACCCTCACTTTGTGCGTATTTTTCTTCAATTGTTGCTTATCCTTGTCTTTTTTTTCGCAAGAATCAAGCCACCAAAAGCTTACCAAGTAAGCCAAAAATAAGCCCAAAAGTTAGACTCATAACAAGCAAAATGCCTCACAAATGGGCCATTCTTTAGGAGCAAAACAATAAAACATTTTGCCAATACTTGGGCTGGACCCACAACAATTATCAGTAAAAATAAGGTTTGACACACTTACAAATTAAGGTCTTCTAAGTTCATATAAGATCTAATAAGTTCCGACAACATTCAAAATAGTTAAGATACATTAAAGTTCATATATAAAAAAATAAGTTGAAAAGACGAACCCTTCATTTGCTATATAACTTTTCATGCAAGTAAATTGAACAATGAAAAACTGATATACAATTATACTTTTATTAGAAGTGTTTTTTCATCAATTCAAGAATCATCTTTCATTACAAATAATTTTCATCCTATTAAATTAATCGTATATTTTCAACACATAAATCATAACAAACCCGATGTCATAAGAAAAATTGTTTAAATTATAACAAACAAACAAACATAACGTTAGGAAGCTAAAGAAGCTTAAGAAAGTAGGAAACAAAATCCTAAAGAAGCTAGGGAAATTTCGTATTCCCAATATTAGCACATCTAGTTCCAAGACTTAAACGAGACGCAAGAGATTTTTCTCCCTTGAGATTTCGGTCGTCGTTTGTTCAACTTAGGAATAGGATATAATACATTATTGATGCATGGTTGCCGACAGCTTTGTTAATGATTTCACTTTCTTGCCTAAAGCTTAACATTAATTGGTCATTATAGTCAAGTACTTATCCCATCTCACAAGCGTGCATGTATGGCCTTAATAAAGTTGTAATATCGTTGAATAATCACACAACTCTATCTAAAGAGAGAAAAAGAAGGTCTTCAACCAACCTTTTATCTACTCCAAGTTAAGCATATATAAATAGACCTTATAATCTTATATCCTTATAAACTTCACATATTCTTCCTTTCTTTCTATCTTCTTGTAAGACCTTATCGTGTACTATGGCTTTAGAGGTCGATGCCACCACCAGCTGCACAAACGACACTCTTGATGAGGATCGCAATGAGATAGAAAAAAATAACGGAATACTATTATGGACGAAACTCGAAAGTTTGTCCATATCTAAAAAGAAGTTGCTTGTCCTTGATCTAAATGGCTTGCTTATTCAGCGTGCTCATAAATGCAACAAGTCTGAAATTCCTCTAAACCGTCGTCCTGATGGTGTTTATGGCCAACGCTTAGGTGTGTTATTTTATTGCCTTACATAAAATTAGTTCGTTGATTAGTTAAATTGTTTCGTTGACTTTTCTTTTTGGAGGTAGTTAGGTATGAATTCATAAAATTCTTGCTTGTTTTTTCTTGGACAGTTTATAGGAGGCCTTTCCTTGAGGAGTTCCTGAAGTTTTGTCTTGAGAGATTTGAAGTAGGAATATGGTCTTCTGCTAAAGAGTAAGCATTTATGCATCATTTTTATAGATATACATGTATAGTTGTATACCCTTTAGAAAATATTACTAGAAAGAGTGGATATTGTATAATATATGTATATGTAACTTACAAGAATAATTTGTAGGAGTAACGTCGATGGTATCCTTGAATGTGCTTTTAAGGGATTGAGAAGCAGTTTCTTGTTTGTTTGGGTAAGTTTTATGATTATTTCCCTCCTTATCTCGAACACAAACTCGAGGAAGCCGGATTCTCTCCATTTATGGTAGGAGAGGATGTTAGTTGAGGCTGAGTAGGGTTTGATCTTCGATGAACTTTTTTAGCATATTAGATATCATAGATATTTAGCATCAAATATATAAAATAATTTTAAATCTAGACTTACTGGAGAGAATCCTGATCCCTCAAATCATGGGCAGAGCAATTTTACTTTACTCAATCTGCTAAAACTCTAAGCAGTAATTTACTGTAATTTGAGATGTTATAGGACCAAAATAAGTGTTCAGATTCAGGGTTCAAGTCATTAGAGAAGAAATGCAAGCCTATTTTCTTCAAAGAGCTCAAGAAACTTTGGCAGATTTCGGCTCCAAAGAGAGGAGAGCATCTGTTCTCTGAATCAAACACTTTGCTGATTGATGATGAGCCTTACAAAGGCCTCCTTAATCCGGTAAAAAAATTTTGTTCAACTTCAAATTATTCCGATAATTCAATGATTAAGCTAATTAAGATTATCATACATAGATTATAATAAAGCCAATTTTGTTTTCTTTACATGTTACAGCCAAACACCGGCATATTCCCTAGGAAGTATGATGCAAGAAATCTGAATGATGATGCTTTAGGTAAGAATATATTAAGCTTTTTAGGTGTAATTTTTTTCTAAAAAATTACCTAATAAAATTAGTTTGGTGATTAATTTGTTTCAATTGTTAACAATAGATCCAAAGAGGGAATTGTGTTCTTATCTGAAAGGCTTAGCAGATGCTGAGGATGTTCCTTCATATGTCAAAGCACATCCTTTTGGACAGCCTGCTATAGACTCCCAACACCCTAACTGGGACTTCTACTCCTTATTAATCCGCCGTGCAGGGGCTTCTCTGGTATAATTTGCAGATGAGTAGTTTTGGTACCAGGGTGAGGAAAGGATAAAAGAAGAAACTTTTCTTATGGGGATATATCTGATGATTGTAGTTTATCCATTTTTTGCTGTGTTTTGATCCTCATTTTACAAAGGATTACGTATGTGCCATAATGAACCGTTCTGTCAGTAGTATCGCTGCTGTCTTTTTTTCCAGCTTTTGTTGTTGCCAGAACTAAGTGGTTTGATGGCTATGTTTTCATCTTTAGATTGGTTGTTTCAATTAAGAGTTCATAAACTCGGGTTCTAGCTATTTGCTCTTTGTTCGCATAACATAAGTAACAAGACCAATTATAATTTGTTCCGATCAGCTTTTTCATTTTAGCTGAAAAGCTGGCTTTTCATGAATCTATAGATTTACCAAGCAAAGCTTTTACAAAAACCAAATGTTGACAAATAAATGCTGGCAAAATAGCCATCTTACCGGACAATATAAAAACTGAAACACTGGCAACTGATGAATAAACAGTAGAAACCTTTTCACTTTAAGCTATAGTTAGTAACTGTAAAGTCAATGTGGAGTTCAAGTACTGAATCATACAACAAAAACAGCCGCCGACATGAATTTTTTAAAAAAAAAAAATCAGTTCAGTCCATCCTTCAACCTTTTCTAAACCCTACTGCCATAATTTAAACACCTAAGAAATTTGATCACTATTGAACAAAAGAGACTAAAACTTATCACTAATAAAAGAAAACAGAGAGACTAAAGCAGTAAAATTTCAAGCACCAGGCACAGACACATTGATATCAGGGTAAATTCTCTGCTGCTGCTGCTGCTGCTGCTGCGGCAGCTGCGATCCATTATTCCATTCCGGTTCTGGAGTATTATGTGAAGATACCACATTTAGGTTATGTCCACTTCCTATGCTGTCATCTGCTTCACTATGACTCTGTGCTGCCATTGGCACAATTTCTGGTGGGCCCAGTTCATTACCTAGGGGAGCAAATTGTGCATTCGACATCTCTGCAGGCGTTGTATCAGGAAAACCAGAGTTAGCCGCTGCCTTTGGAGATTCACGCTGTTGCTTTCTCTTTTGTGCCTTGTAGCCATATGGCACAAAGCTTCCAACAACCACCTAATAGCAAAAAGAAACAAAATCCTTAATAAATCATGCCATTATCCACGCGAGAATTGTTCCGTCCAACCAAACAAAACACACAATGATGATTGACACTTACTTGAATAGGGCTTGCGGCAGTAAGCCAGCCAGCAACGCTACCACCAACCACACGGCCATCAGGACTAGCTAGTGAGATGCTTAATCCACCAGTCCTGCTTGTCACCCCATTGTTTTCACTGGTTGTGTATGAACCACTTAAAGACAGTATCTCAAAACGGCCCTGCATTAAATTTCATTGTTGACATCAATCGAGTTGCCTTTCTATCAAATAGGTTATGTTACCTTTAACTTATTATAACCTAACTTATTTTTTCTGAAATAAGTCGAAATTAGTTGAAGAGAGCACTACACAAGAAAAGTCCATTGTCACTTATTAAACTAGGCCAAGCATACTATACCCAAATCCAATTCCACTTCTTAAAAATCAATACTGCAAACTTTTGTTCTGGATACATTGGAAATATAAAATTCTAGCAGAGTACCGATTTAATCAAGTTCTAGACCTTTATCTTAAAAAAAGAACTGCAAGACCGCAGTTTTGTAGTTTTTCCAATCCAACACTTTCCCTTATCCTAATCAATATAGAAAGCTTCACTTAAGCGTCTTGTTATTCAAGTTCCATGAAAAATAAGAGGGCTACTTGCAATCAGTTGTACCAGTAAAAACGCCAAGTAGCATGCACGAAACACTCAACTATTAGATAGATAAGCTGTTCATAACACCAAGAAACATAAAAACACAAGCTAAAATCGTGTAGAACAAAATATACAACAATGAAAAGTGACCATTTAGCAAATACTCAACCAGGTAAAAGCACAAAACGGAGTCTAGAGTACATCTCAGAATGCAATCTTTCCTCTTCTAGAGACTAGTCACATTAATTTGGATGTTCCTTGCAGAAAAACAGTCATTAAATCATAATTCCTACAAAAGGTTCTCCATCCATCGAGTATTAATAGTCACATCGTTTCAACTCCTCTTCATTACTCTGAATATATAAGAGAATAATATGAAAAGAACCTTTCAAAAAGTTAAGTCACTCCTTATTTTCGTGTTAATTAGTGAACGTATACTAATAAATCAAATAATAAACCATTATAAGAAAGGTGACAACTTTTACGAACAACTTGAAATAATATACATGTCTAATGAGCTTGTAATTTCATACGAAAAGGTACCTCATATGTCAAGAGACCACTAGACGATCCTGCTTGGCGGATCGTAACGCTAGATATCGAACCATTAGCGGAGAGCACACAAACTCCTCGAGGCCCCTTTTGGCCAATTGAATAAATTTTGGCCGCAACATCCTGCAAAGGAATGATCATAGAGTAAGGTTAATTCTGTTACACCAAACATTTCCCAAATTAACACTTTTAACAAAAGCAGGAAACATGACATACTATACAAGTATCATTTACCTCTCCGGTTTGTACTGTTATGACATGGGGGGTGAAGTCCACTCCTGCTGTTTCTGCAAACATTCCACCTTCATACATACACCAGACAGAAAAAAGGTCAAATTTGCTAATATCATTTCACAAATTAACTAGAATGAAAAATTTAAAGCGGTCATAACTCATAAATCATACTCTTCTCTTTCATAATAAGTGAAACACTTACTATTTTAGAACGTTGTAAAATAAGTGAAACATACCTTAAATGAAAAAAAATATGACAAAATCATAAGAGTACCCATCACAAACTTGTATGATTTGCTTTCTCTCTCCTCCTTTTAATAATGAAAAGGATATTTTATGACTTTTTGGCTTTTGAGAGTGATGTTTATTAAGAACATGTTCGGCACAACCTTTTTAAGTAGTTTTTAGTGTCTTGACTCGATTAAAACACTAATTAGAAAAAATAATAGTGTTTGGCAAGGTAGTGGTGTAGTAGGTTTAGTGGTATAGTAGTGTTTGTCAAAAGCTACAATTTGGGGTAGCGTTTAGTGGTGTATAATTATATGTTAAAGTTTTGTTTGAATTTTAACTAGTTGTTCTTAAACAACTATTTTGACAACTTCTTTTACCGAACATTAATATTTTATACCGCTACTTGGACAGCTAACAGCTACACACCTACCAGCACAACTAACAGCTACTCTCACAGGTCACAGCTACTCACAGCTAACAGCTACTCTCACAGCTAAAAGCTACTCTCACAGCTAAAAGCTACTCTCACAGCTAAAAACTACTACCATAACTATTGTTGCCGAACACACCCTAAATCTTGTGCTCAATCCTATATTTCACTTGTTATGAAAGGAAGGAAGTATATAATACAACAATGAAAAAATTAGCTCTGAAATGTTTTTAAATAAAAAACGTGGTCTAGAATTGCTCTAAACTGCTAGATTTTCAATTGCCAAAAGAACTGAATTCCAATTCCTCCGATAGTCTAAATAAAAAGAACATTTGCCTTTTCTTTTCTTCCCCTTTTGGGATTTTGTTATGTTTCCATGTTACAACAACCCATTTTCATATTTGAGGCAAATTTCTTTTGTCTAGTTTCTAAGAAACCACCAAAAATCAGAAAATAGCAATTCCCACTATTTTTCACAGTCAAAGACTGCAATGGCAAAGGGTATTCAAATTGAATTAAACAATTACTACTTTTTTTTTTTGAGCAAAAAAAATATTAGTAGTACTCGTAATTGTTTAATTCAATTCTATATCAATATATGTATATATAATAATATATTTATTGTTATGGCTCTATTTCCTAAACACTCAATACAGCTTCAGTAGGCAACACCAGCTTATAAGCAGCTATGGTTAATCATATTCTTTAAGCAGGAACAGCTAGCCAAGACGCGCCCAGCTATAGTTGTAGTATGCAGCTAGCAGCTAGCAGCTACCAGGTGACGACAATAGTACAGCAGTAGAAGGTAAAATATCTCAGCTAAAGTCAAGGAAATCGGTTCCTAAAATCAAGGGACTAAGTCTAAAGAGAAGTATGCTCAAGCATCACTCTTTACGTGCCTAAAAAGTAGGAAGACCAATTCACATAGCCAGTAACTGCTGCCAGAAGTGGAGTCCAAGTTCTAGTAACTAATTCCTCATTTTTAGGGGGTTGTTTAAGGCTAATTCCACCAGCCCTACTATTATAAATAGTGGCTCGTAAGCAAGACCAAAAGGAGGAGATATGACCTATGTTATTTACTTACACTTTCATAGTCATACTTAGATAAATTCAGCTATCTTTCATTCATATGCTAAAAATATAATACTTGTATTCAAAGGCTTTAACGCCCAAATTATAGTGGATTGGTGGACTCATTGCCACCCGCGGTTTTATCCCTTTTTCATGGGTTTTCCGCGTCACCATTTTCTTGTGTCTCTTCTCTTCTATTTTCCCTTTAAATTATGCTATCTATTTTTCTTATCTAATCTAGTCGTCGTCGTCCCGACCAAAGATTGTCACCTTGGCGATTTTTGGCATAAACAGTTTGGCGCCCACCGTGGGGCCGATGGCTAGATCTTCCATCTAAACACATATCCACAAAATCCCCCCTTTGACACAAAAAATCAATCCACCCTCATGTGGTCTATTATTGCAGCCTTTTTCTGTTGTTGGAGCAGCTTGCAAGGTGTCCACACCTTTGGATTGTCAGGTAAGAACCTGGGCTATCTAGTAATCCAGCGAGGAGTAGAAGAATACCCAAATCAGGTTACGGGTGTCACCAGCATCCAAGCATCCAATCTGTAAACCTGAAGGAGGTTTAAAAGCTGACAGGAAATGGCAGCTGCTTCAAACTGTTTCACTTCGACATCATCAGATAAGTGTCATCTTTTTATGATGTTTTAAGTATAATTAAATGAATGTACTGATGATCATGAAGTTGCTCTTCAAGAGCTGAACTATTATCGACACCTTCTCCTGTCGAAGTCGAGACCAAGTAAGATTTTATATTTATACTTAGCTGTAAGCAGTAAGTTTTTAGTTTATATTAGCTATGGAAGCTGAAAGCTGACAGGTACCTACTTACTAGACCAAGAAGTCCTTCCTAGTTATTGAAACTAGATACACTTCTTTAGAAAAACTTGTTGTAGCACTAGTTACAACATCTAAAAAGTCGAGACGTTACCTTGAAATGAGTCTTACTACTCTTATGACTAACTATTTTATTAAGTTTGTGCTAAGGGAACTAGGAATTTCAGGACGAATTGAAAAATGATAATTTTCCACAGCAACTATGGCATAAGAAGGAGAAATTCAACAGGTAAACCGTGTAACAGGTTAGGGTGTATGGAAGCTGTACGTTCACGACTCTTCTAATTTCAGGGGAGCTTATCTCAGTATAGCGCCAAAGTCACCACAGGGAACATGATAATACGGTTTATTATTACTTGTAATTCTAAAATTACTAACAATAAAGCAAAATGTGAGACTTTGATTGTAGGTACGGCCAAAGCATAGTTGGCACAAGGTGTAGATGGTGCTAGCTAACAAATTGATGAAATAAAATCCTACAAGCTGAAACAGAAGATGGAGATACGTAAATGATTTGTCAGCTACGACAAACAGTGCGGCAGTGTCTTTAAGTTTTTAAAAACTATTCTGTTCAGTTTCGTGGAAGATGTTTCAGGTACAAATCTCAATGCCATCACGCTAAAGCAAACACTTACAGTAGCAGAATCACCTCGCGTCTCAGACGCCATCTAGAACCTGTCGACACCATCAGCAACTTGTAGACGCTTTCAGCAAGCTGTAGACGTCTTCTGTAACCTGTAGACACCGCCAGTAACCCATCAACACCTTCCGGAACCTGTCAACGCCTTCATTAACCCGTCAAGTGCTACCAGCGTCGCCTATGTGTTAGCCACCTCACATTACTAGCAATCTTCACACATATACTACGTAAGTCTTTTAGTAGACGCAAATAACCAGGTAACCTTCTTTAAGATTACTTGAGTTAGCTTACTAGTTACAATCGACTTTCTCTTGTCATTTCAAAATTTTAGCAACTGATAATGGTTAACAACACTCTCAACTTTGTTTTGAGATAACTTGAGTGTAGTGTGTATAGATTAAGCTATCATGCAGCATCCGTTTTTATCAAAGGGCAACATTAAAGTCGCAAATTCATCGATTTTTGTGGCTAACTTCAGTCAAAAGTCTAAGATGTCAATATGACAAGAATTGGCACACAACCCAGCTGCTTCTATTAGCTAAAGGAGTCGACATCTTATGGAAGAAAAGCATCCAGTCAGATAAGTGAACTCTAACTTTTTTTTTTTCTTGAAGTAGCCACAAGGGGGCAAGAGTATATGGCTTATATATTATGACTTTAATAATGCGACTCCGTTATGATTACACAAGGCTTTTTATTGTTGTATTTTCAAAAATACATAACAAGTATGTAGCATGTGAATACAGGAACAATGCTAGTCAAAACTAAAGCATCCTGGGGCTTAATGTCAACACAATCTGAAAGGAGTTGGAGATCTCAAGGGGCTTAAAAAATTATACAAACCTCGGTGCTACTAGCAACCTTTAAAGTGAAGAAGTTAACTATACATGAAGATAAGTGGAAGATATCACTAGTTGAAATTCTCAGCAACATGAATATGTCTAAGTAAAAAGGCAAAGAAGGTAACCTTAGTATCAGCTACATTACTTGTCTTTGGTAACATCTTGCTTTCTAAGTCATTTGCAGGAATTTATATGAGACGTATAAAATAAATCAAAAGAAACAAGTTCATTATCATACAGTTAAAACCAACAATAAAAAGCGAGACAGCATGAGAAGCTGACACCAGCTTATCTGGTTTGCACAATGAGTTATCTTCAACCACAAGTCATGGCAAGTAAGCTCTAGATTATTGTTGTCAATATTCATAGGTACGCTCTAATACTCTTTCGAAGATTCATTTTCTAACTATTATCGCAGTTAACATGACGTAAGTATACACTTAGTAGCTAAATTTTTACACTTGACTTCGAATAATATACACTAGTAGTCATCGCTATTTCCATAAAGCTAATTATCAAACTTCCATGTCAATGAGAAGCAAATACATTTATTATTACTTCTTTGTACACTAACATGATGTACAGCATGAAAACATTTCATCAAGATTGATACCAATGTATGTGTGAGCTGAAGATAGCATGGCACAACGAAGCTAGATCTGGTTGCAACGTATCTTACAAACACAACAAGGGTAGCTGACAACAGTTGTCAAGTTCCTAACACCATAAGACCAGAGTGGAAGCCAAGGAGTTAACTAAAATGCTAAGTGACTTCTAACCTATATTGTTTATTCAACTTCTCATCCACATAGCCAGCATAGCTAACAATTATTACTATCTATTCGTTCAAAATATGCGCTTATGCATAATGACTTTCTTATCAAGTCCAACATATACATTGCAAACATCAAACTTTGTTTCATGCTTTTTCTTCACAAGTCAATCATACAACAATTGCATTCGTGATGTTTGGGCTTATAAGAATTATTCTAACAAAATTAAGTTGTACGCATGCATGTTCTTTTGTGTAAGGTGTAAGCTGTTACATGTTCAATGCAAGCTGACAAGTGCGAAAGCAAGCTGCCGAGTGTCTAGCACAAGCTGTCCAGAACATAGGTAACCTATTGACCACTAGCGCAAGCCGTAGAACATCACAAGTAAGCTGCTGAGCATCGAATACACGAGCTATCCATCAAATGTCCATCATAAGGCGTAACATTGGCGAATATGACCGTTATCTTGCTAATTGGAGAAGTCGCAAGTGCACAGTGCTCACAACATCTTAAGTTCGCAAAGATCAGGAATACAAAGCTTCGTAATGATGAGCAACACGTCAAGTAAGTAACACTAGTTGGCGTTGATAGGCATTGTTTACTATTGTAACATATCAACGTACAAAGGTATATACTCCCAAATTTAAAAATACATCATTTACCAAGACTTCTAAGCTTAATGTGCACATCAATGTTCACTTATGTTTATCTATTCATTCACCTAAGTTAGGACACACATGATCAAACTCTCGAAGTGTCTACTTGTACAAAGATATGCATACTTGCTTTATATTCTATGACATTATATCTTCACCAAGTTATAACAAGGTGAAATCGCTGAATGGTAACTTACAATATGGTCTAGCGTCAGCTTGCAAATGCGGCCCTGACGCCAGCTTACATACGTGCCCCTGACGCCAGCTTACATACGTGCCCCTGACGCCAGCTTACAAAAGGGTCCTGTCTGTCGCCAGCTACTCAAAGGTGGTCCTAACACTAAGTTCAAATTGACAAATAACTAAAGGCCCACATGCCAGAAGCACAAGGCAAATCCGAAACAAATCAAAGCAAAAACGAAATGGCTCAAGCGCCAGCCTATGAAATGGTCTAGGTGCCAGCTTACGAATTATATGGCCTAGGTGCCGGCTTGAAAAAACCAATTCAATTGCCAAGTTAATTAAATCACCAGAATCTCATTATCTAAGTGACCTACACATCAAAATGTAAGTGCCAACGCTAAACCATCAAATAGTGGCCCGCAACTTCAACAAAAATGTAAAAGCCAAAGTGTTTAAGGTAAGAGACTAGGTTATTAGGAAGGTATTCCAGAGCACCCAAGAGCTGAATGCTGGCAAGCTAGAGAGTAGCTGGGAGGGTCCTTGTCTAATTGAACGAGTGGTTGGAAAAGGTGGTATTGCCTAGTTACCAAGGAAGGAAAAGTCGTACCTAGAAGCTAGAACGCTTCGCATCTCAAGTTGTATTATTTTTAACCTAGGTTAAGAACCATGTTGTCTACCGGGTGCAAACGCCAGAATACCAAACAAAGGTAACCACATTGGTTCACCAGGTAACGCAAGAGGGTCGCAGCACCTAGTCGCGAGCTAAAGGTCGAAGCCCTAGTCTCAGATAAAGGTCGAAGCGCCTAGTCACAAGCTAAAGGTCGAAGCACCTGAGTTTAGCTATATGGTCGTAGCACCAAGGAAACGGGCCCAACCAAAGGAAAACTCGAGTACACCAAGTAAGAACCATCACCAAAGCTAGCAAATATAAGCGTGCATACAAAAGAGATGTTTCTTAAAATCAAAAGTCAAAAGTTAAAAGATCCAAAGATCAAAAGTCAAAAGTTCAAAAGATCCAAAGATCAAAAGCAAAGTTCAAAGAGTCAGAGCAACTTAAGCAAACAAAGTAAGCTAAGGACAACGTGCAAAGACGCAAGACAGCATAAACGTGAATTCAATGGATGATTGGCTGCATGAAACTAACACACAAGTCCTCTTGAGTTATAGATACAAAGTTACTTCTAAAGGCCTAAGCGTTGGTGCTAGCTAGCCAGCCGGCTAGATAGTCATCTAGCTAGCTACAATCGTATGAATTGTCTAAAGTTTCAAATGTTAATGGCTACCCGCAACCTGTTGCGAGCCAACCAAGCTATGAGAAGCGCTGAAAAAGCACAAAAGCAAAGCAATGAGCTTTGAAGTGCGTAGCTACCATAGTATTGTATATCTTAAGTTTATTGTACATCCTAAGTTTTCAAAGTACTATCTCAAGTTGTCAAAGTATTATCATAAGTTTTCAAAGAATTACTCGAAATTGTTCTCAAGCTGTGTGTTACATATTGAATGTTTTCGAAGCCACCTAAGCTAAGTGCAGGTTTATCAAAGACAATCAAGGTGTCAGCACGGAGGTGATAGCTAAGCTATCTAGAGACAAAGCCATGTATAGCAACCAAGCAAGACACTAGTTGCAAAGCAAGCGGGCATGAAAAGAGCAATTGACATGATGCGAAGCTGTAGTTCATTTTCCTAGTCTACGACAAGCTTCGATTAGAAAAATGGGGGCTATTGTTATGGCTCTATTTCCTAAACACTCAATACAGCTTCAGTAGGCAACACCAGCTTATAAGCAGCTATGGTTAATCATATTCTTTAAGCAGGAACAGCTAGCCAAGACGCGCCCAGCTAAGTAGTATGCAGCTAGCAGCTAGCAGCTACCAGGTGACGACAATAGTACAGCAGTAGAAGGTAAAATATCTCAGCTAAAGTCAAGGAAATCGGTTCCTAAAATCAAGGAGACTAAGTCTAAAGAGAAGTATGCTCAAGCATCACTCTTTACGTGCCTAAAAAGTAGGAAGACCAATTCACATAGCCAGTAACTGCTGCCAGAAGTGGAGTCCAAGATTCTAGTAACTAATTCCTCATTTTTAGGGGGTTGTTTAAGGCTAATTCCACCAGCCCTACTATTATAAATAGTGGCTCGTAAGCAAGACCAAAAGGAGGAGATATGACCTATGTTATTTACTTACACTTTCATAGTCATACTTAGATAAATTCAGCTATCTTTCATTCATATGCTAAAAATATTATACTTGTATTCAAAGGCTTTAACGCCCAAATTATAGTGGATTGGTGGACTCATTGCCACCCGCGGTTTTATCCCTTTTTCATGGGTTTTCCGCGTCACCATTTTCTTGTGTCTCTTCTCTCTTTATTTCTTCCCTTTAAATTATGCTATCTATTTTTCTTATCTAATCTAGTCGTCGTCGTCCCGACCAAAGATTGTCACCTTGGCGATTTTTGGCATAAACATTTATTCTTTCTTTTTCAGAATTAAAGACCACGTATTATTTTACTGGTCAGACTTGACTCACTAACTTTACTCTTTCTTTGTGTGACGTCCAAATTAAGTATTCTTAGATATTCGCAAACATATCACATTAAAATTGATATCACTATCATATTTACATTTTATAATAAAAATTAGAGTATTTATAATCAAAACTGACATTGATTTGACTATAAAGTTAAATGTAGCTCCCCTCAAAAAAAAAAAAAAAAAGTTAAATGTAGCTTATTACTCTAATTATGGAATGGATAGATTACAGTAATTAATTACAAATCCTGGATTTTAGCATTCACGTTCAAATAAATAAATAAAAAATCTTAGCAACTTTTTCCAATCAATCAAACATACACGACAAAATCTTATTAGAATTCAAATTAAAAAGTAAATTCACCTCAAAAAAAAAAAACCAAGTAAAAGGAATATAATATATTATTTAACTCATCAAAAATTTCATCTTTTCTGCTTAATCTAATTTAAAATTTAATATATTTTTAATGGTATGTGGTCAAAAAGAAGAAAAAAAAAGGTACTAACTTTTTTATTTTTAATTTCATGTTCATTTTTCTATCAATTTCAAAAATTAAAAATTACCCAAAAAAAATAAAAAAAGAGAAAAGAAAACTCACCTAAAGAAGCAAGCTGAGGAGAAGGTTTAGAACGACCTCGTTTTGACCCACACTCAGTAGGGTACGACGTCGTAAGAGTGAAACCCGGCGGCGGAGAAACGACGTCGGATTTAGAGATCCTAGCTTTTGCAGTATACGCAGGATTTAAATTACCATGAATATCATATTTTCTAGGTCTACCTCTCTTCTTTTTAGACCCCACCAAATTGCCGGAACTTCCTACTCCGGTGAAACCGCCGGAAAATCCACCATCTCCGGCGATTGTTTCCGGCGGTGCTGAAATTACACCGCAACTTATTGGGGTTGGTGAACCACTTTCGGTGTTTTCCGGCGACGCTGAAATGGGGCTCTCTTTTTCCTCCATTTTTTTTAAGATTTTTGAAGTTTTTTTTTCTGGGTTTGAGAATTTATGGTAGGAAAAATATATAAAATTAAAAAAGAGCAGTTATTTGATTTGGGTTTTTTCTGGGTTTGAGAATTTATGGCAGGAAAGATATAAAAAATAAAAAAGAGCAGTTATTTGATTTGGGTTTTCCTGGGTTTTTTCTGGGGTTTTGGAGGAGATTCGAAGTTTGAAAAAATATGGAGGAAAGAGTGGCGCCACAACTAAGAAAGCTTACTTTCTCTCTCCTCTTACTCTGTGTCTTAATTTTTACTAGTTGGTCAGTAAGTAGTGAAAGTGAGGAGAAAGAGAGGGAAATGAAATTTTGAGGATTTGGGGTTTTTGATTTTCTTTGCTAATGTGATATTTGGAATTTATAATAGTACTCCTTAATTCTTTATGTTCTCCATGTGAAATAAAAAGAAATCGGAATGGGGTAAATAATAAGGAATCGGGTGGAGTAATTCTTTTATTGTTATAAATTAAATAAGTATATGTGTGTTTTTATTTTAAATAAATAATTAACAAATTAGTTTTAAAGTTTGATTTGGTTTGTTTCTTGTGATTGATTTGATGTATTTATTTCTAAAATAGGTTGGAAAAAGAGATGACTTTCTAGATTTATGTGAAAGATTTATAAAATTAATTAGGAGATTTTATTTATATAAAGAAGTTTAAGATAGTAGAAAACTGTATACATTGTAAATATCGAGAATATTATACATTGTAAATATCGAGAATATTATACATAAATAAATCAATTGAGCAAACGTTACATTGCATGTATCAAGGAACTCGTTTTGCTTGATTGCTAGTGATAACTTTTAAGGAAGAATTAACAGTCCGAGGATTTTGGAGAATTTTTTCACATGTAATTTGTCTGTTACTAATAAATGAGGAATCTTCTAGAAAACAATAGAGATTTGTTATGTGAAAAGAGAAAAAGAAAATCGGATTCTAAGAGATCTTGTATGTTTTGAGCGAAACAAGGGATTCATCCAAAAGAAGGAAAAGAAAAGGCATTATTATTTAGCATGAAGCAAATGTTTGTGAATCTTTTCCTAAACCCTAAACCTCAACTGGCGTAGGTTAAGGTGTAACTCTAACGTGCGCCGTCTTTGCTTATGGGTCGGAAAAAGAAGGTCATCGTGTAGGTGGCTAGCTCATCAGTACAGGGTCACCCTTGCGAATCCTCCCAGTCACCAAATTCACAATCTTTGGGGAACGTTGGGGAGAAATCCAATGCAACAGTAACTCCAGAGGTAGTCGTTGCAGCGAGAAGATCAGTAGAGGTTACAAGGGGTACTGAGGTTGCTCAACAAAACCTTAATGAAATGGCAAAGCGAAAATGGAATACGTTTACTGCTCAAAACCGAATTTCAGACAAAGGTATGGGTCTAAAGTTCATTCCCCTTGTTTTCACTAATGGAATTCCTACAGCTAAATTTGATAAGATATAATTGGAAAGAATGAGTGAGAGTTGGTTGAATGTAGTTGTTGTTTATGTGGTTGGACAAAATCCTACCTTAAATGCTATAAATCAATATGTATGTTAAGTTTCAATGGCAAGTTCAGGAAGAACCTCAAGTGTTTAAGATGGTGAAGGTTTCTTTATTATTAGACTGAAGTCTAGGGGAGAAAGAGACAATATATTATTTTCAGGCCCTCATATGTTCTTTGGCAAGGCCGTGATAGTTAAACAATGGAGTGCAAATATTAATTTCCATGAGGAGGTATTACAAGTAATTCTTATTTGGGTCAAGATGCCTAATCTTCCATTGAATTTTTGGGGTGAAGATTCTTTAAGCAGGATAAGCAATGTGTTGAGTGTCCCACTCTATGCAGATGAATGCACTAGCCAAGGCTTAAGAGTTTCTTATGCTCGTTTGTTGATTGAGATGGATGTTACACATGACATACCTAAAGAGGTGGTTGTGGAAGATCCTAATGGTATCGTGCTTAAACAAAAATTTGTTTATGATTAGTTGCCTTTATAAGTTGTGGGTCATAACTGTGGAGTTAAGCATGCTGCTCCTAGTAAAGTGATTCAAAGGTGGATTCCTAAGAAGGTTGTTACTGTGGATAAGAAAACTACTGAGGACCCTCCTATCGTAGCAGTAAATGCAAAACCAATAATGGAGGAGCCAGTTATGACTGAACTTGCAGAGGAGGAGCCTATTGTCACTCCAGTTATACACATGTTGGCACTCCTGTTGCAGCTTTAGAACAAAAAGAAGGAGCTTGGAAATTGGTGACAAGAAAATCGAAGGATAAAGACAAAAAAAAAAGTGTATCATCAGAGTGGTGTGCAGCTGCATTTTAGATCATAATGAGAGTTACAACCTGGAATGTGAGGGGGGACGAACGACTCCATCAAAGTGAAGGAAATTTAAAAAATTTCTTCAAATTCAAAAAGTTTATTTATGTGCTCTCTTTGAAACTAGAATTAGAAGTCACAATTGTGTGAAAGGTCAGAAAAAATTTGGGAATAAGTGGAGTTGGATCAATAATTATGAGTTCTATTCCAGGGGGAGAATTTGGGTTGGATGGTTGAGTGGTGAGTAAAGATTGTGGTTCAGTATGTCTCTGAACAAGTCATAGCCATGGAGGTGCAGAATAGCTATGGTACTTCTTTATTCCATTTGGCTATAACAGATAGAAGATCTCTTTGGGTGGAGTTGTTGAACTTTGTCTCTCACTGCCAAGGGCCTTGTAATTTGATTGGAGATTATAATGCAGTATATAATGCTCAAGATAGAATGAACGGAAGTGTTGCAGTGAAGCTAAGACAATTGATCTTACAAACTTTGTAATAGATGCTCAGTTGATGGAGGCTCCCGCTACAGGTTTATTTTACTCTTGGAATAATAGGAGTTTAGGTGTTGATAGAATTTCAAGTAGGATTGACAAAGCCTTTGTCAATTGTGCTTGGATTCACAAATACTCTGACGTGATTATTAATTACCATGTTGATGTTGTCTCTGGTTGGATGAAAGTGGAGGAAGGCCTTTCAAGTTCTTAAACTTTCTGGTTGATCAACATGGTTACATAGAAACTGTGAAGGAAGCCTGGGTTCTACTCATAGCCAATATAAATTGAAGAATGTGTGGGTGAAGCTTCATGCTGTTAAGTACGTAGGCTTTGAAAAGTTTTCATGCTAACAACTTCTCTAAGGCTCACGGTCATGTGGAGGAGCTTAGAAGAAAATTAGATGCATTGGAAGCTTTATGTGATGTGCAACACTCTAGTTCCTTACAAGAGGAAGACAAGAGCTTAATTGCACAATTGAGAAAGTGGTCCAGCATTGATGAAAGCAAAAATCAAGAGTAAATTAGTTATCTCTGAGAGATTCCAACTCTAAATTTTTCTTCACTGCAATTAAAGTGGGAAAAGCAAGAAATAAAATTGCGGCTATAACAATGATCAGGGAGTGGAATTGACATAAGCTCCAGATATTCACGAGGAGATTTGTGACTTTTATAGGAGCTTGCTAGGAAGTACTTCAAGTAGACTTGAGGTTATTGACTTGAACATAGTGAGAGCTAGTCTAAAGCTTCGTACAATTGCCTGTGTTAGGTTAGTTCAACAAGTCACAACTGAGGAAATTGACCAAGCTTTGGCTGCCATAGATGATTTTAACGCCCCTGGGTTGGATGGTTTCAACTTAATTTTCTTTAAAACAAGCTGGCGGGTAATTAAGCAAGACGTGTATTCTCTTTGCAAATGCTTTCATGCATAAACCAGTTAATTGTACAACAGTTACAATGATTCCCAAGATTGATGTTGCTCAACATGCTAAGGACTACATGTCCATTGCTTGTTGTTCTACTCTTTACAAAATTATTTCAAAAATTTTGACAAAAAGATTGCAACAGTGATTATTGAAGTGGTGAATTGTGCTCAACCATGCTTTATTCCTGAGAGATGTATCGGTGATAATATACTCCTTGCAACTGATCTTATTAGGGGGTATAATAGGAGTCATGTATCTCCTAAATGTGTTTTTAATGTTGACATTAAGAAAGCCTATGACTCTGTAGAGTGGTTGTTCCTAGAAAGTATGCTCAAAGAATTAGGCTTTCCTAGTCTCTTTATCTGCTGGATTATGGCTTAAGAGATCAGTTTCTTACTCTATTTTGACAAATGGTGTTCCTTCTATTTCATTTGATGCTAAGAAAGGGTTAAGACAAGGAGACCACTTGTGTAACAGCCCGTATTTTTAAGCACATTTTAAATTAAGTAATGTGTTTATTAATTTAACTAAGCTTTATAACAATAATAGATCATTTGAGAATTATATTATTATATTCTTATTTGTGTTGTGGAAATTTTTGGAATTAGAAATGTTTTGGAAATTTGGTAATCAAATTCCAGATTTTTTTTAAAAGAAAAGAAAAGAAATTCTTTTTCGTGGCATATGTGGGAAAATGCCACATTTCTTCCTTGTTGTCAAATTCTCAATTCCCTTCAACAAAATAAAGGAAACCCCAAACCCCAACTCATTCCTTTTTCTCAGTCACTCACTGTTCTCCTCCTTCCTCTGGTTACAATCGGTTTTTAAACCCCTCTGTCGGCGTTACTGCCGCCGTTCTTGTGCCTGGTGTCGCCGGATTTTCTCTCTCCTCTATTCTATTGTTGATTCGTGCTGCTCGGGTGTGGTTTTTCTCTCTCCTCTGCTCTCGCGATGCTGCTGCCACTGTTTTCTCTCTCTTCGTGGTTGTTGCTGCCGTGAGTTGTGCGGCGGTGCTGGTGGTGCAGTGAGTATCAGTTGTTGCTGTTGTTGATTGTTCTTAATTCTGTGTTCTGTCTTCTCTGCTTCTGTGTCGCGGCTGTCGGCATCCCGGTGGTATGCCGGCGCCACCATTGATGTTGTGCTTTGGTGGTGTTGTTTTGTGTTGCTCTTGAACTTTCTGAGTGTGTAGATTGGTGTCGTTGTTCTGCACTCCTCTTGTTCATAAATATAAGCTAAGTTCTTACCTCCTCTTGTTTGATTAAAGAAATTCAAGTTCCTGTAAATGGGTTTTATGTTTCTGATTTTATAAATAAATTCAGTTTGAGTCTTATTGTTGAATAGTAAAATCAGTCATGTTAAGCATTTTTCATACTTAAAGATTGGATCTTTACCTTTTCTTTAAAGGACTAAAGGTTATTAAATCTTTCCTATTTATTTAATGGGTTGGATTGAGGTTTATAATTTATATTTATATTTCTTAAGTTAGTTTATGAAATCAAAATTTCGATAAGCCATGTTGTTTGATAGTATCCTCTGTGAATTAGAATGAGGTTAATTAGAGTTAGAGATTGATATAGTGAATTGGATTAGTAGAATGGTTTGTAAATAAGGAGTTGTGGGTACTTCATGAAAGAGTTTAGAAGGTGTGAGAAAGTTAATTTCTTTATCTAATTGGTAGAAAGGATGTTAATTGTTGTTATTATTGTTTTGAGGTTAATGTTGGAGTATGGCTATGGAGATAATGTTCGGATTTTGAGCTATACTTGGTTATCAAATGTCGAAATATTGGAGGTTTATCAATAAAGGATTGAATTGCGATTTGAGGTAACCTTTATGTTCAGCAAAACATATTTACATGCCCGTGTGTGTATGTTGTGTTTTTGATATCGTATTATGTTTATGGTCATGCGGCCATGGTTATAGATGCATTTACATGTGTAAGTTATGAAATTATAGTGATTAATATAAAGTATGTTTAATTTAGTTATTGGAATTGTTCGGAAACTATAAAGTATTCTTGAAATATGATTTGAGTATGATAATGAGAAAATGTTTTCGAAATGATTTTAGCTGGCTTAGTTTATGAACTGAGATGAATAATGGGCAAGGTACAGGTGGAGTAAAATGATTCGTATACTCCCTCTGTTTTTTTTATCTTTCTCACTTAGAATCTTGGCACTATTCATACTTTGAGAGAATCTTCTCATTTGTTTTCAATCTATAAGAAAAAATATAGTCATGTGGGGTCTTGTTTGATTCGTCTCAATTAATACATTATTAATATTCAATCGTTATAATTTTTACTAATATATAATGAAAGATATTTAAGTTCAAAGAAGTGCATTGGGAGACGCGCACAGAGAAAGTGAGAATGACAAAAAAAAACAGAGGGAGTATGTGTTAAGACCAGATAAGGCCGAATATTATGTTATGTTATGTTATAAGCCTGTACTTGCCAGCGATTTGTGTTAAGTAATTGAGCTATGCTAGCGATATATTTAAAAGATGAATTATTTCCGAACAATTACCAAGTTTGTTTCTGATATGAAAAATGTTTACGAACCAAAACCGTTTTGACGGGCTGAAGTAAAGTAACTGATTTTTTCGCTCATTTTAGTTTTGTTTTTGTTTTGTATTTCCTTCTGTAATTTGCAGGTTTGTATTAGGAGCTCATAGTGGATCGGAAATAAAGAATTGGCTATAAAATTGTAAATATATTAGTGTTCAAAGTTAGATATAGAATATAAGTTGTTGAATATTAAGTTCTCATTTAATGTTTAAGTATTCTATTGTTTTGGGAATCGAGTAAGATATTATGTAATTATGTTATCTGGTTTTCAAGGATGATTTATTGTGGGCCCATGACCCACAGGTCCAGGATCGCTTCATAGGTTTGTTCCGCTGCAAGATAATGAATGTAATTTAGGTTATTAAGTGTTGATTGAATTTTATGAATGTTAAGTGTAATTAACTTGTCTCCTTTCTTATTTGCTTTAAGCATGGAGTATCTGAGCAGGTGTATGTCAGCTAGGTGCAATAATCCTGATTTCAACTACCATCCTAAATATGAGAGACTTAAGCTCACACTTCTCATGTTTGCGGATG
Organism: Beta vulgaris subsp. vulgaris; assembly: GCF_026745355.1. Lineage (NCBI taxonomy): Eukaryota > Viridiplantae > Streptophyta > Magnoliopsida > Caryophyllales > Amaranthaceae > Beta > Beta vulgaris. The sequence goes on from NC_079208.1 coordinate 6,274,136, forward strand.
ATTTATTAACGTTTGCTAGAGCTTATCATAGCTCCATCACCAAGATTATGGTTGCCTTCAATTCTTTCTCTAAGGCTTCATGGTGAAATGCTAGAATAGAGAAGAGTTGTATATATTTTGCTGGTCTTAGGCAAGAAGAAGCCGTCTAGCTGGATGAAAGTACACAGGTGCCTATTGGTTCTTTGCCTTTTAGGTATCTGGGGGTTCGTTTAGCAGCCAAGTAGCTTAATTTTTCTCAATGCAAACCCTTCATTAACAAGATCACAGCTATAGCTCAGGGGTGGATTGCTCATTTCCTCTCTTATGCTGGCACATTACAGCTGGTGAAGTCTATACTGGGAAGATGCAAAACTATTGGGCCCAAATCTTTCCTTTGCCCAAGAAGTTAATAAAATTAGTTGAGTCTATTTGTAGAAGGTTTTTGTGGACTGATTAAACTGAAAGCATCTCTAAAGCTCATGTGGCTTGTGATTTTCTTCAACATCCTAAAAGAACTGGTGGGTTGAATGTTATAAAAACATGATAATTTGGAATAAGGCAACAATTCTAAAGCTCTTATGGGCTATAGCTTTGAAGCCCAATAAGTTATGGGTCAGATGGGCGAATGCATATTATATCGAAAGACAATCTTTAGAAAATGTTACTTTTAGCAGTAAGACTTCATGACTGCTAAGAAAGATCTTTGAAGTTAGAGACTTGTTGATCAGTAGAGTAGGGGCTGGTCTGCAGTGAGTAATCAACATAAATTCAACATCAAGAAATTTATAACCTACTTCAAGCACATATGATTGTGTAATCTGGAAGAGATTGATCTGCAACGATCATGCTACTCCAAAAAGCAAATTTATTCTGTGGCTGGACCTCCTAAACAAACTTGCTACAACAGACCGTATTAGCAAATGGAGTAGTGATGTCGGTGTTCTGTGCAAAATTTGTGACACTGATGCTGAATCAGTACATTATTTTTTTAAACTGTGCTTATAGTAAGACAGTTTGGAGTAAGGTTTTAAATTATTTACACTCAACCTTAGGGGAATGCTCAATGTAAACTGGATCTGGCCATCAAAAGAGCTCGCAGCACAAAGGATAAGTGCAAACTTTTTATCGTGATGTATATAGACAACCTTTATCCATTTGCTTACAGAGGAATGCCAAGCTCTTTAGGAACTCTCTTGCTAATCCTAATCTGCTTGTTAGAGACATAATTTTTAGAATTGCTTGTAGATGCAGTGAACTACAAAGAGCAAGCCTAGTGATGATGTATCTTCCTGCTATTTTGGTTGTTAGTTGGTACTATGAATAGCCTATTACTGTAGTATTGTAGTATGTAATCCATTTTTCAGTTATCAATAACAATTTTGAATTGCCCAAAAAAAAGCATTATTAAATTTGGCAAAATCAAGCACCATTCATGAATCAACGAGTTCATTCATCATATACCCAGGTGTACCATGTGCATCGTACACCCCATACTAATTTTTGCTCATTTAGAACTCTCATTTTTTAGTACATTTTGCTCATATAAGATTTCAAATGAGCAATGAGCAAAAAAAAAAAAAACCTCAGGTATACCATACTCACGGTACACCCAGGTGTATGATAAATTTTTTGATGACCAAACCTTACATGTATAGATCGTGTAAGACATTCTTTTATATATCTTTAAGAATAGTTGTTTCGAGGGAATTCATCATACACCCGAGTGTATCATGTGTATAGTACACCCGGGTGTATGATGAATGTACTCGACACAAGTTTGCTCGTTTTCGCATCCGGGACCTTCAAATGAGCATCGTAAGAGCTCTGAATGAGCAAATGAGCAAAAAAATAGCCTTAGGTGTAGGGGTGCTAATCGAGCGAGTCAATCGTGAGCAGAGCCTGCTCGACTCAACTCGAAAGCTCGCAAACCCTGGTCAACTTGACTCGAAAACTCGTTAAACTCACGAAACTCTTGCTCCACTCGTGCTCGCTATCTTTTTCCCAGCTCGACTCGACTCGAGCTCGGTTACCTCGACTCAACTACTCGAAAATCTCTTCTTCTTTTTTACTTGTTATTTCTTTTAACCTCATGTTACTAGTTTATGAAGAATGACCACTAGTGGAAAAATGAAGAAGGGCTGCGCTAAAAAAGGCATGTAGGGATGCGCTTTTTGACAGCAGCCCTTTCAGTAGCAGCCCTTCACTTTTTAAGTAGGGCTGCGCTAGAAAAGCGCAGCCCTTAAGCTAGAAGGGCTGCGCTAGTTAGGAAAAAGCGCAGCCCTTCTAGCCCAGAAGGGCTACGCTAGTTAGGAAAAAGTGCAGCCCTTCTGAGCTAGAAGGGCTGCGCTTTTTCCTAACTAGAGCAGCCCTTCCTACCAAAAAAAAAATAATAAAAAAAATTTTTTTTTGACATTTTTTTACTCATAATCTCACATTTTCTGAAATTAAACAGAAGAGAAGAGAAACGAAACGAAAATACTAAACCCAAAACAATAAAAAGAATGAAACGAAAATGAAAAAAAAGGAACAAAAACTAATATACAAAGAGAAGTATACAAGAACATTAATCAAAACAAAGATGAAAATACAAGAAATTATATACAAAGAGAAGTATACAAGAACATTAATCAAAATAAACAAAGAGAAGTATACAAGAACATTAATCAAAATAAACAAAGAGAAGTATACAAGAACATTAATCAAAACAAAGAGAAGTATACAAGAACATTAATCAAAATATATAAACAAAGAGAAGTATACAAGAACATTATAGATCTGAAAATACAAGAACTACCTCCAAACATTAACCTAATAATGTTTAAATACATAAAACAAAACCCTAATACATAATTTAAGGGAAAAAAAATTCGGAAAAACTTAAAATGGCTATTTGGAGGCTTAAACGAACTCGGATGGCTTAAAAAGCCTAAACATCACGGCATAGCGGTGAGTTTGACTAGTTGGCCCGTTCCGCTTCCGAAAAGGTATCACAATAGGCAATCGGACTCCGTCGCCATGTTTAGTGCAAATCATTTCAAGGTTTTTGTCGCAAATGTTTATGGGATTTTTGAGAGAGAAGAGAGGATGAGAGAGAAGGAGGAAAGGAATAATGAGGGACGTGAGAGAGGAGAGAGAATGAGGGATAATATATTTGACGAATCCCCGCCAATATTTCAAAGCCCGCGATTCCGAAATTTCAAATTTTTTCAGGAAGGCTGGCTTTTTAAAAAAGCGCAGCCTACTAAGCAGAAGGCGCATTTTTAAAAAAGCGCATCCCTTCACTAGTAGGGTTGCGCTTTTACGAAAAGCGCAGCCCTTCCTGCGCAGCCCTTTATGTTTTTTCCCCTAGTGGACCATGAATCACGAGGTTAATTTTAAATGGGTTTGCTAACTTGGACTTTATTTCTCAAAATTTTAAAGATTTTATATTAAATAAAATAAATTCTTAGAAAAAAACATATATGAAAATTATTGAGCTGCTAGTGAAATTAACGAGTTAAGCATGATCCTGCTCGACTCGTGCTCATTAAGGTGAGCCGAGTCGAGTTGGAGTCGAGCTTCGCCTGGTTCGAGCTTGAGTTGCTTGTGAGCTGCTCAACTTGATTAGCATCCCTATTTGTGTGTACCATGATCATGGTACACCCAGATATATGATAAAGATTCTATAGTTGTTATCCTTCCAAAAATATGGTGTGAGCCTGTGAGGAGACTATTAATTATGTAATGGTTTGTTGGGCCTGTTTGGCAGAAAGGGGAGGGGGCATGTGATTAATTAGTAGAAAGAGTAGGATGTTAGGTCTGGCCATTGGATTGGGTCAAGCCATTAGAATTTGAGAAACAAGGCGGGAAATTATGTTGAATAATGGCCTAGAAATGATCAAATTTGTGAAATGGGAAAAAATTATCCAAAAAGTGGCATGATGTGAAATGATTAGCATATTAGAAAAGGTCGGTCATAATTGTGTTAGGAAACAAGATAACAATAGAAAACATTAACATTATAAATATCCTAAACCTTTTTTTTTTGAGGGGATAAATATCCTAAACCTATATATTTACATATATTCTCTATCACACCCCGCAGTCGTTTTGGGTGGAGGTCGTATGCTAAGACTAGATTTGAAATCCAAGAAAAGTTGTCGCGTGCAAGCCCTTTGTGAAGATGTCACAAACTGATAGTGATTAGGACATGAAGCACCCTAATGTGACCAATGACAACCTTTTCCCGAACAAAATGGATGTCCATCTGGACATGTTTGGTGCGTTGATGTTGCACCGGGTTGCTAGAGAGATAAATGGCACTGACATTATCACAAAAAACAACAGTGGCTTGCCAAAGAGGACAATGAAGCTCAAATAATAAATTTCGGAGCCAGCAAGCTTCAGCAACAACATTAGCAACGCCTCGGTATCCTGCTTCGGCTCTCGAACGAGAAAGAGTTGGTTGCCGCTTCAATGACCAAGAGAACAAATTGTCACCCATAAAACAACAATAGACATAAGTCGAATGACGGATGTCATGACACCCTCCTCAATTTGCACTAGAAGTAATAAGCATGTAACCCATGATCAATAGTACCTTGTACATAACGCAAAATACACTTTAAAGCCTGAAAACGAGGCTCTCTAGGGTCATGCATAAACAGACACACCAGTTGCACCATAAGCAATATCGGGACGGGCAAAAGTGAGGTACGAAAGAGCACCTGCTAAGCTGCGGTAAAGAGTAGGGTCCACACTAGAGGACCGCAGTCGGTGCCAAGTTTGACCTTAGTATCAACAGGAGTGGCTGCAGGCTTACAAGTTCCCTTACCAGCACGTTATAGAATTTCCAGGGCATATTTACACTGTGAAATAATCATATACTCGATAAAGTGCGAGAGACCGTAATACCCAGAAAATAATTAAGAGGACCCAAATCAATCATGGGGAATTCATACTTCAATTGGGATATCAAACGCTGACAAAGGTCAACACCAACCTCCTGAGATTTTTCATTTGCCACTAAACGAGCCTTATGTCTTTCAAGAGCACCTGTAGAGGTTAGCTTATGTCGAAACAACCAAATGCAATTAACAAGATTTACCCCAGGTGGTTTTGTAACCAACCCGCAAGACTAGTTCTAATAAGAGCACTATATTCGTCAATCATAGTCGCATTCTAATTTGAGTAGGCCAAGGCTTGTTCATAGGATTTGGGTAAAGGAGATTTTGTAGGGGTGGTAGCAGAGGTTAAGGCATATTTGGGATTGTGCTTCACAATACTGTGATGAGATCGAGTTTGCAATTGAGGAGATGTGGGAGGTGGTGTAGTGGGTGTTGTGTGAGGTAAGCCACGCATGGGAGGGGGGATATAGGGCTGGACATGCGACTATGGGCCAGGAGAGGGGACTAGGCAGTCCGAATTTGAGGAGCGCGGGTTTGGCGAGGGGGGATGATGGGTTGCAGGTCCAAGCGAGGGAAAGAGGGCTGGAAGAGGTTGGGCCGCGCATTGGGAATGGGAGGTTTGTAGCGGGTTGAGGAGAGGGAGTAACTGGGCCAACAGGAGGTTGGGCTTCCTGATGGTAGGGGTGTTCATTTCGGATATCCGACCGATCTGAAATCTTGGACCGGGAAAATGCGATCCGGAGAATTTCTGGTCGGAATGGATCTGATATCCAAAATTTTTGGATCGGGATCGGTCGGATATCCGAAAACTAGAAAAATTTAAATTTTCAAAGGAAAGGTTCATAAAATAAGTTTATGATCGGGTCAGATCATCAGATATCTGAGTTTGAAAATGGTTATTTCAGATCGAATATCCGAAAATTTTTCGTGTTTCCGGATATTTCTGAACTTTTCGGCCCGGGTCTGAAAAATTTCGAATATTTGATCAGAAATTTATGAAAACTTAAAAACCGGATCAGGTCGGGTGGATCGGATATGTGTGAACACCCCTAACTTTTGGAGATAATGGGGTAAATAAGGAGATGGGTCTTGAGATTGTAAAAAATCGTAGTCATATGATTGAAATTGGGACATATTACTAAAGGAGAATGTGGACTCATCAAAACACTACATGTCTAGAGAAAATGATTTTTTTTTTTTAGAAAATCTCTAAACATTGATATCTGCGATGATTGGCCGGATACCCAAGAAGCACACATGGGGTGGATTAAGGGGTATGTTTGTGAGGAGAAGTGGAAGAAAAATTTGAAAAACAAAGGCACCCAAAGACGCGAAGATGACCATCAGAGAGAGGTCAAAGATAGAGGGTGTGAGTTGGAGTGCAGTTTCCCAATGTTTTAGTAGGCAATATGTTGAGAAAGTAGGTGTAGACCTCTAATGCTTAAATCCAATAATATGGTGCAAGGGAAGCATGAAAAAGGGTGGTTGGAAACGAGATAGGAAGTTTCTACTTCTACCTACTAGAAGTAAATCTGTATGAGCTGAACCGAAATAAATTTGTCTGAGCTGAACTGAAATAAATTTGTCTGAGCTGAACTAAACTGAAATGTATTTGTCTAAACTGATATGAATTGAATTAAATTGAGTATTATTAATAAATACAAGTAGAGTAATATGTTTCTCATCATTGATAATGATATTAATTAATGATATTAATGATAATAATAATAATAATATTAATGCTAATACTAATACTATTTTTTTGAGGGGATATTAATACTAATACTAATAATATGCATAATAATAATATTAATAATAATAATTATAATACTAATAACAATAATAATCATAATCATAATAATAATTATAATATTAATAATACTTATTATAATAATAATAATAATAATACTTCTTCCATTTCATAATACTCAATACACTTTTTATTGTGGGAAGTTTCATATTACTTGCTACACTTCCTTTTTGGGCAATAAACTCTGGGCCTGTTCTCTTTGGCATAAAACAGCTGAACTGAACTGAACTGAACTGATTGGAGCTGAACTGAAATGAACTGATTGGAGCTGAACTGAACTGAATTAAACTGAACTGAATTAAATTGAATTAAATTAAATTGAATTAATTGAATGTAATAAATATATAAATAATATTTAAACAAATAATAATATGAATATTAAATAATAATTATAAGGATAAGTGATAATAATGAATAATAATAATAATAGTATTTTGGATATTTTTAAATGATAGTTATAAATAAATAATATTAATAATCATAAATTTATAATAATTAATGATAATAATGATAATTAATAATAATTATTTTATATTATTTGTATTAATATATTAATACTTGATGATAATATATAATAAAAATAATACCTAAGAAGTAAATTAATATTACTATTTTAATAATTAGATTTAATAATATAATAATATTTAGTAATAAAAATAATGATTGGGTTGGACCGCGAAAATTACATCATAAACCGTTTTGACGCGATTTGATTGGTTTATGAGCTAAAAACGTGGGTTTATTTGTGCTTTGACCTAAACCATGTTCCTCCTAATAATAATAGTAATAATAATGAGTAAAGCTATAATAAACAAAATAATATATAGAAACAACAACAACAACAACAATAACAGTAATAATAATAATACTTAATATTAATGATATTAAATAAATAATAATAATAATAATAATAATAATAATAAGAGTAATTAGTAAAATAAATTATACCAACATAATAATAACATTTAACAAAATGGTTATAAAAGAATGGAGCTGAACTGAACTGAACTGAAGTGAAATGAACTGATTGGAGCTGAACTGAACTGAAAATAAGCTGGGGAGAACATGCCCTCTCTCTATCTCTCTCCTCTCACATGAGTCCATTTTCTTTTTACTCTTTACCTCGTCCTTCTCCAAAAATTGCCTAAAAGTCCGTGAGTTGAAAAGTGTAGCGAACAAAATGAAACGGAGGAAGTAATAATAATAATAATATTATTATTAATAATAATATTAATAATGATATGTTGGAGTTTGAACTGAACTGAACTGAACTAGAATAAATATCCATTTATTCCGTCCAAAAAAATAAAGCCTTACTCATCTTCATCAACTTATTAAATGAAAAAAAAACACAATTGTCTTCTCACTTCTTCCTCTCCTTATGATATCTTTTATTTAAACTCGCATGGCGTGTATATAATACTACTTATTCCCCTAACTCAAGGAAAAAGAAAGGAATAGAAAAGAAAAAAAGAAGAAAAGAAAGTAGTCGTAGTTTCTAATGTTTGGTATAAATGGTAGATTTGAGAGGAATCACATATTTGATTATCATTAGTAAAGGAAAGAATAGAGAGGAAATAAAGAAAACATAGATAAAAACTTCTTAGTTTTTTTTTTCCCGTCAAATTCCTCCAATTTTAGGAGAAGAAGAAAACAAGGATTTAAGAATATTTTTTTCCTTCCATTTCTTCTCCTTTTTAACTTATTTTCTTTTACCAAACATGAGAAAGTTTCTATACCTTTTCTTTCCTTTCTTTTCCATCCAAATCCATCCTAACGAACAAAGCCTACAAGTATTTATTTAAACGAACACCACCAGACCACCAGAAGACCACTTTTCTTTTCGTCAATGTTACGATGATATTCTTCCTCGGCGACCTCCTGCATCGGCGAAGAACCTGCGTTTCCGGTAATCTATCCTTGCTTTTCTCTCGGTTTAGCCTCAATTATGTTATTGATCTAATCAATTAAATTCGTAAAGCTTTGATATTTAATTATTTATCCCCTTTTTCATATATAGTTGAGAAATGATTTATTTTATATTGATTTCTACTAAGACTTAAATGATTGATTTCTGTTTCATGAATTTGTCTGATTGCTGCCTAATCTTGAGTTATTTTCAAGTTTCTTTCCAAGATTATAATTTACTCTAATTGGATTATACATAATACATCAGTAAGTGGGATTTTAGAAGTGTTAAATTTTAGAAGTAAAAAATTCGCAAGCTTTTAAGGGTTGATTTATTGATTGAAAGTTTTATAATTTGATTGAAATATGCTTGCCAATTAATGTTACAGGTAATATAAACTAATTATCCCTTTGAATCTTATGTTGTTTTTAGACTTTAAGTACAAAATTTCTGTTTAGAATTTTGTGTGCATTTGCAGATCTGTTTTTTTTTTTTATTGTTTTCTGTAATCATGCAAAAGTTTGAAACTTTCGGAGGAATTTCTGTAGAATTAAATTTTACGCTTTTGTAGAATTGTAATCTATATTTCGTCAAATTCTAAATCCCTCACAAGGATGCATTCTTAGACTGTAAATAAGAGGAATCAAATAAATTCAATGGAACTTCTTGTGGAATGTTTAGCTGATAAAAATCATTATTTAAACTAGTGTGCGAATTGAAATTTTCAGTAGTCGAATGTTAGATTTCAGATCATTTATGATAATATAAAGAATAACCATGACCACCACTCCACCAGTCAACCTAGAAATATTGCTATTGAACTTCAAATCTAGGAATTTTTGAAAAATAAAACCACCGAATAATACGAGGCTGCCTGGAAGCAAAACAGTGTTAATAAATCTCAAGACACCTGCTAACCACCTCCGATTGGCCAATCGATTGTGGGTGATAAGCAATGCTTCTTTGCAAAATAGTCTTTGTAGTCGGAACAATTCTTTCCGTAAATGGCTCATGAATATGGGATCTCGATCTTAGATAATGGATGAAGGAAATCCATGGAAGCATTTATATATTTCCTTAATGAACATAGCAGCAATGGAATATGTCGTGAAGGGGTGTTTCAAACTGAGAAAATGGGCAAACTTCGTAAGTTGATCACCACCACCAAGATTGTATCATGCCCTTTGGATTGAGGGAGCCCTTTGATAGAATCCATAGAGATCTCATCCCACACCAGAGATGGTAAGGGTAATGCCTGTAATAACCCTGCTGGACTGAGGTTAGATGACTTATGCTATTGATGGATTCCACATTCAAACACATAGGAAGCCATGCCTTTTCTCATCCCATGCCAATACAAATCAGCCGCCCTTAAATATGTTTTCAGATCTCTAGAATGCCCTCCCACTGCAGAATCGTGGAACTCTTTCACATACCCCCCCTTATAGAACAACTTCCCTTTCACTAAAGAGAATCCAAAATACTGTAAGTCCAGAGTGATCTGCTGCAGTAGTGAATCACTGTTGATTTCTTGTCGTAATATACTCCACTCCACACCTTGCATATAAACCACAACCCCTAACTCCACTTCTCCTCAAGACTTGCGGGACAAAGCATCTGTCAGGACTGTCACCTAATTCGAATGCCCGACTTTGTATGGAGTTTCAAAATTAACCAATTAACTTGCAAATGCAACAGTGGTAATCAGACCACACCTCTCTTTGGTGCATAATGAAACGTAAACTTTGTTGATCAATGCAGATTACAAAGGGCCTGCCTAGACATCAACACTGTTTCATACACTGATTTTGCTTGAGCCCTCGGTCCCAACATACGACTGAAAAAAGCAATGGGTTGTTGCTCATACTCCATGAAATCCTCAAGCATCGTGCAATACAAAGGAGGTCAGCTGGAAATTTGACATGGCAAGAATTGGTGCTTCTGTCATGGCCTTAAGCAACTCAAAGGCTCTGTTAGTTTCACTAGACCATCCAAAATTATCCTTTTACAAATTTGCTGTTAAAGGGTGAGCAATATGAGCATAATGAGCGCCGAATTTTCTGTAGTACCCTGTTAAACCCAAAAATCCCTAGACTTCTCTCGGGTTTCTTAGGCTGATCCCACTTCACGACGGCTCAAAGGGTGAGCAACTCAAAGGCTCTGGCAGCTCAATTTCACATTATACTTCCTCCCTTCTAAAATAAATGGAACACTTACCATTTTAGACCGTTTCACAATAAATGAAACGTTATTTTATTTGGTATTCTGTTATCTCTATCTCTCTCCCCATCATATGGGTCCCTCTTTTTCTTTCTCTCTATCTCTCTCCTCTCCTAAATCGCCGTGCCAAGGCCCCATGTTTTATTTAAAACAGAAGAAGGAAGTATAAAGTTTACATACAGCTGATGTTCCTCCAAAGTTTGCATCACCATAACTAAATGAGTTTCATTGTCCTTCTTACTCCCACTATAGATGAATATATCATCAAAAAATACTAGAAGAAATTTGCACAAAAAGGTTGAAAAATCTCATTAATTAGAGAATGGAATGCTCCAGGAGCATTCACTAACCAGAAGGGCATTGCTAGGAATTTGTGACGTCTCTTATGTGCTCAAAAGGTTGTTTTATGCATATCCTCTGAGTAAAATATGATGGTTCTCGACTAAAGATCCAGCTTTGTAAACATCCTAGGGCCTTGACCCATGAAATCCATCTAACAAATCTTCTATTACCTTAATAGGGTACTTGTCCGGTACTGTTTTCTTATTCGATGCTCTGTAGTCCATACAAAAACGCCATGAACCACCCTTTTTGCGCACTAGTTACACCAGACGCCAGAATGATTCTAGCATTCAATAACATCAAATTTTCAATTTCATTCTTGTAGTACTCTTGGCATGGATAAGGCTGCACCCTTACTGGATCACTACCTTGCTTGAGAACGATGACATGTTCATGCCCCCTCTTTGGGGGTAACCCTTTTGGCATCTAAAACACTCCTTTAAACTCGCCAGCACATGTTCACTTTGGGTCCTTATCTTCTTCCTTTCTTCTATCTGATTCATTTCTTAGTAATAACCTTCCTTTTTCCTTCTCCAAGGTACGGATTATAGCCTTGAGGGAAATCCTTGATCTATCTAGTGAACGGTCCCCTTTAAGAAGGATGAATTTGTTGTTCACTTGGAATTTCATAGTTTGCAGCTTTCACTTTGTCACGGCTGTGCCCAATTGTTCTAACAATTGCAATTCTAAAATCAATTTGGAGTTCCCCAATATGAGCGGAAGGAAGTCTTCCCATATCTCCTTTCCGCCCAACTAGACTCTCACTCCTTTACACTCCCAAACACCATGAACTGACTCACCATTATCCAACGAAACTCCAAAGCTCTTCGAACTTGTCACCACGGTTTGTCTTTTCCACGGTGGCTATTGAAACGAGATTATGCATAACCCCCGAATATATCATAACAATCACCTTCTGGCCCTCAATTCTACTTATCATCTTCATCATTTTCGGATTAGTCAAACCGACCACTAAATTAAGTGAAACCTCAGTGTTAGGGCTTTCTTCCTTTGGTGTATCTAAGGGTGATTTCTCCCTTATTTCCTTTTCTATGTCACTGCCTTTGTCTTGAGTGAGAAGCAGAATCAATTCTCGACCACTTATCATCACATTGGAAGCACAATCCCTTTTCCTTTTCTTGTTGTAACTTTCGGTCATCAAGTCTTCGAACATCTTCGACTGGTTTGGCTTTGGGAACTGTTGGGAGAGCTTAGGCCTCCTACTCCATTAGCCCAACTTTAAATTGAATTGCTGGAAGATTGTGAGAAGTTAGAAGTAGTGGACAAGAGAGTCGTGAGGGCCCTTTGAGACATTTGAATATGAGCCGGTTTTTGAAAAGCATTATGGATCCAGACCTTACTCCTTTTTAGAGCCCACTATGCGTTTTTCCTCCACCGGAATTGCAAGCTCCATGGCTTGATCCAAATTAATCAGATTCATTAATCTCTCTTCCACCTTGACATCCTTCCTAAGCCACTTTTAAACTTCCCCATTAAGATTCTATCTGGACCTTCTCAAATGGTGCTGCCATTTCAATGATGTACCGAAGATATTCTAGAGCAGATCTTATTGACTCACCGCAAGCTTCTTGTTCATACAATGACCCAAAATTTGTCGGCTGAAACCGCTGTAGCAGCAGCTCCTGGAATTTCAACCATGCCTTGATGGATAGCCTCCTGTGTTCCAAGGATAACAAGATAATGCCTCTCCTTTTTAAGGCGCACCACCTCAATCTCCATTTTCTCCTTGTCTCTAAGGTGATATTAGGTTCATGTCCATCCAACAACGATATATCTAATTTCTGTTACCTTTATTTTCCACCTCCACCCCCATAAATCGTCCCCGTCCCCTTATCCGTAACGGTGTTACCTAGCCCATAATAACCAGGTTACCAGGACCTTCATCCGATCCTCCTCTGCCATGATCTCTAGTAAAAAAAAACCCACCTCCGGGATCGCTGTTGAGAGCAAAACCTCCTTCCCCACTTTCGTGATATCACCTTCTTTGACTAATACCACCCAACATCTCCTTCTTTGGCCCTTCCCTTTGTAACTAAATTCTTTAAACTAATGTAAATAAGGAGATTGAATAGATTCAAGATCAGAAATTGAAGATCTAACCTCTATTTGGAATTTCGAGTGATCATCTCGAAATTTTAGAGATCATGGCTTTTTGGGTTTCTCCCTTCCAGCCTTTGGCCTGATTAATGTCGGAAGCGATTTGGGGGATGATTATTTGCTGCATTTCAGCTGCAGCCCTCTCCCAGCTGTTGCTATTTTCGTAGACATGGCATGTTTGAGCAAGGCCACTTCCTCATTCTTATTTGCACGCTGAGAGTCCTGAGCTACAATTGGGGGTGCCATGGTTTGTTGCTTTGATACCATGTTGTAACAAATTGACAACAACACACAACACTATATACTACCTCCATAATTTTTTTAGTTGCAACATTTGGTTCTGTGGTACTAATCATCAACCAACTTTGTTAAACTATCTCACATTATTATATAAGAAAAAACATAGTCAAGTGGGGTCTTGTTAGATTCATCTCAATGCGACGATTCCAAATATCAAATTTTTATAATTTTTACTTACACCCAATAAGAGATATTAATGTTCAAAGAATTGTCTCGACAAATGTGAAAAAGCAAATGATGCAACTAAAAAATACAAACGTAATATTAAAAATAAGAACAAAATAGGAGAAGTAAAATATAAAGAGAAGAAGAGAGGTTCATTGTATTGGATTAGAAAAACTTAAAAAAGGGTTTAAGGCTTTCGAGAGGCTAAAATCCCTCCCACATAACAAGTCTCACATAATTTCTGGATACCCACTTTCTCTCTCTAACTCCCTTATTTATAGACATTTCCTCACATTGCGCATGCCTCATTCATGTGATTTTGCCAAGTCATTACATTTACTAACATCACATAGTGGCTCCTTTCCCACGTTTTGCATATGTCATCATGATAAGAGGTCTTGGCTGGTTTCTTGCACACAAAAGAGAAAGCCAATGGCACTTTATCTTGCTGCTATATAGTTTATAAGCCAAAATTATGATTTAAATTAAACATGCCTTTTTATGTGTGTTTAGGAGGATGGATTCAACCATTAAACAATGCACATAATTGCGGGATGGAACATCTTTATGTCACGTTGATCGGATTAGCAGTTGACGTGATGTGTTATTTAAGTCAGATATACTCTTTTTGCTTCCAGCAAAAGATGCTGTTGTTACGAGTACCCTTCCAAGAAGATGGATGGATGTTTCAGCTTGATAATAAGTATTGATTTTGAACATTTACCCATTTCTGATAGTTTATGCTGTCCACATGTAAGGGGAAGTTTTACTACTTTTAAGATATTTGTGGGTAATGTATTGCGGGGATGCCAGTCCAAAAATTGAACCAAGTTTAGGCTGAAACTCAGCAAAGGGGTCAAGGGCTTCTATCATATATGTGACAAATTATATTTTCCCTTTAATTCTACACTTGTCAATAAATGGATCAATTTTCCATTAACCCATGGGGTCAGGGAACTTACCTTTCCATTCACGTTAGGCTAGGGAACCTGGTAAACTGCCTAAGGCACTTTTCTCTTGCAAAACTTTGGAGGTCTTGAAGCTTGAGATAAACCTTGGAAGTTCCCATGGTCTGTTTGCCTAACTTGAAAGTCTTGTACCTCAATTCAGATGATGAGTTTATAAGCAAGCTAGTTTCGAGTTGTCCATCACTTGAAAGACCTGACTATGAGAAACTGCTGTTCTGCATCCAAGGACATAGTAATTTATGCACCATCTCTCTGAAGATTGGTTATTGATATCTATCCATCGACAACTCCCTATGATCATGCTAGAAAAACTTTGGGGCCATTCCGGATGTATTCACGAGGGGTAATATTGTGCTAAATTGTCAAAATTGCAATATTTGGAGTATGCTGACAATTTAGCAATGCGGTTTGAAATTGGACATCTAAATGCTCTTGATGAAGCTCATATTAGTACGTCAACCACCTGCGGCGAGGAGACCATATTTCAGAACATGTATAGCCTTCTCAGACCACTGTCTAATATGCAACATTCATTTCTGGGTGAGCTTAGCATTGAGGTCACTCTCTCAAAGCAATCCATCCTTTCAGCTGTTGTTTAAAATCTTTTGTCCTGACATTAACTGACGTGACTCAATGGCTGCAGGTTCTCGCAGATGGTAAATCAAAGGATAAGCTGCTGCCTCTCTTACTCAATTTGATATATTTGCAGCTTGTTTTCAGTTGCTTTAATCACTGGCGTAATATGTTACTGGAGTTGCTTTGCTCACTTCTTTAGGAAGACTCTTTTCCAAGGGTGAGTTTTGTTGCCTCTGACATTGACTTTCACGATTGACAGTACTTGTAATTGTTGCTAAATCTTACTTTAGCGCTCTTGCCTTGTAAGGGAGTCTCAACAGGATAATCATCCTGAAGATAAAAATGAATTTGATATGATGATAGCTGAGACCGTCGTATATTTTTATCAGAGTCCAAATCAAGCCATTACTTCGATGTGTCTGGCTTCATCTTAAAAGAATTGTGATAGGTCGATTCTGGGAAAATCAATGGGAATTTGAAATGGTGAAATATTTCCTAAAAAATGCATTAGTTTTGGAGGAATTACTTTTAATTTGCTGGAGAATCCTCTAGAGGATGTCCTCTGATGGTGAATTAGTGAACAGAACATTGGTGGCATGACTAAAGGCGATATGATGTCACTCGATAGTTCACTCAAGAAGCTACCAAGAGACTCTAGAAATTGTTCTCTAAATATTCAATCTTGGGACTTTGATTAGAGTATACTCTCTGTTCCACAAAAAAATTCCATCTTTCCTTTTAGTCTGTTCCATAAAGTTCTTTCCTATTTTGCATTATTTCAATTTTGATATAACTTTTTTCCCTCTCTTCCTTACCCTTTTCCCTCTAAACGAGTCCACTTTACCCATTAATCAACACCAGTTATTCTGTACAACTTTCTCTCTCCTACCCAAAAGTCAAATTAAGGGCCCCACTTTCTGCTAACTCTTTCTCTTCCTTAGTTCTTGCATCTACAATGATAAGAGTGATCTTTCTATAACAGAGGGAGTATCAGCTTTCAGCATTGTGCAACCCTTTATGCATGGACGTGTTTAGGACTATAGGTGTTTGAGCCTTGCAATATGTAGTTTGCCAAGTTCTTGCCAAGTTCATTCTTATATTGGGGGTTATAGTTTAGTTTGTATATGTTCAGTTCAACTTTGGCCCCACAAAAGGCTCTCACACTTTCATACAACATTCCGGTTCAGCTCAGACAACTTTTTGTGTAGTTCTCTAATCACTTATTTCTTCTGCGTTCTTGTCTAATTATCCATTTATTTGTCATCAAAGATTAAGTTATCTGCTCATAATTTTAAGTTAGGCCATTAGACATGATGCATTATATGTTGTGCTTGATATACTTGAGATTTTACACAAGGTGGGTTACCAAAGGTTAATCACTTGAGATTTTCATATAATTTTGGGTGGGATTTTTCACCATGTATTTCTCAACCTCTGAAAACTAGAGCAATTATGCAGGATAGTTTCTCTTGACTTGTAATTTGGAGAGGAAGAAAGTTGTAGCTTAATAAGATTTATCTTAGCCTAACGTTAATGATGACTGAATTTCAAGGAACTCTGGTTCTGTCTTGGTATATAGCCATATAGGTTTGTGTGAGGAGTTGCTTCTGGTGGTTTGCTTAGGAAAGGAATTGTCTTTGGGATAAGTCATAAGCGATGCACTGCTAATTGACCTATTACCTAAGGTTGGATGATATCTGAAACATAAAGGATCATGCCAACGACTTTGTAATCCGGACTATCCGGTGAGAGTTAATCAGCAATGAACTCTCGCAAACTGAGCTACACAACTGTATTCTGATCTGGTGGAAGTTTTGAACAGAGATCTGCCTGTTAACTGTACGTTTCACACTATCACAGTCTGAATTGGAAGGTCTGGTGGCATTTGGTATTAGGTGGTACAGTTTCTTCGAACAAACCTAGAGCCTCTTTTATCTTATGGCTTGCAACTAATTAACAAACTGGGCTACCGTTGGAAATACTCGTCTTCGTCATAAGGGTACTCGTCATAGCGGGAGCCCAGTGTTGTGTGTTCATAAGGATCAGTACAACATCTCTGCTTTCTGAACCTGATGTTGCATTTTGGCTTTACACCTTGCGTCGCGCTTGCATTATCTCATTCTATAAGATGTCCTGGTACAAGTCTCTTATGAGAGTATACTACAGAGCAAATTACTTTGGCTACTGCAGTATGATTACTGGAAGCTTAGGCCTCGGGTAGAGTATGACCAAAAGCGTAATCCACTATAACCATTCTTCTGACATAGAACCTGGGATAAAAGTAATTCATATTTTGACCTTGGGCTCCTCAAAATACAAATGCAAATCTACGTTTTGCTTTACTAATTTGTTCTTTAAATTATTGTGTTTTATTTTTAAATCGAAATTGATGGAACTCCAATGGTATTATATACTTTTTTGGTTTTTAATACTTGTAACATTTCCTGTTTAGGAAGTTCTTTATTGCTTGCAACATTTACATTTTTGTCAATATATTATTTCTTTTTCTATCTTAGCACATGTGGGTTTTTTGAATATCTTAATTTCTTAGGTCTACGTGCACAGTTTAACATTGCGAGTATTAAAGAAGGGAGGAAGTATCTGCCTTTAGTAAAAATAAAGGTTTTGGAAACAACATTTTAAGATTTTTATTTCCTCAGCTCGAGTTTTGTAGGAGGGGGGGATGATGAGGAGAGATTGGAGATGGATTTGGAATCTCTCATGTCCTACTAAAATAAAAATCTTCTTATGGCAGTGCATGTGGGGGAGAGTTGCTTGCAATGAAAACATTAATAGAATCATGCCTCATCACAGTAAATATTGTAGTTTTTGCCCTCAAAAAATAGAATCCATGGACCATAATTTTGGGGGACTTTTCCTCAGCCCTCGTTTTCCATCTATGAGTGGATTGAACTGGAAATCTCGAAGCCAAACCCTCCTTACCCTTTGACACCTCCAAGTATATCCTTCGCGTTTACTCTTTGGCACCTTTGGAAGAGAAGAAATGCTTGGGTATTTAGAAAATCCAACATCCCTATCCAAACCACAAAAAACTCAGTAAACTGGGCCTCTACCGAATGGTTTTACTCCCAAAGCCAACCTATGGTAAGCCCCTCCCCCTCAGCTACTTGGTCTCCTCCTCTCCTAGGCTCTCTTAAAGTTATCTCTGATGCTTGTTTTGCGAAAGAATCCATAGTGGCTACTTCGGCCGCAATTTGCAGAGATGCAACAGGTACATGGCGGGGAGGGATTACAAAATCTTTCTATGCAGACTCAGCACTAGAGGCCGAGTTAAGGGGGAGTTTAAATGCACTATCATGGTGCATTGAGGAGAAGTGAGAAAGTGTGATAATTGTTTCTGACTGTGCGATGGCTGTAAAAGGTATCAATGACCCCCCCCCCCCAACAGGCCGTAATTTATTATTGGAACTAATGGGTGAATGCAGGGTGTGCATAGGGCGAATACCAGGCGGTACATTAGTCTCCAGAGAAGGAGTGCGAATCAACTAGCTGATGAAGCTGCGAAGTCCATGATGAAATCCAAACCTGTTGTTAATGCTTGTATTTGGAACACCCCTCCCCTGGTTTGTTTGGGAACGTATAATAAGGATCTAGAAAACACTAAACTTGCTGTGACACCTACTTTTGGTAGGGGTGGTGAACTTGTAATTGTTTAATCTATCTAAGCATTTTCTTTTTTAAAAAAAAACTACATCACTCTGAAAAGCCTGATTCTATCATTTTTTTTTTTGGAAAGGGTTGGTTTTATTATCTTTTTTTTTGAGAGTACGAAACATGGGATATGAGGCATAACTAGTATCTGGGTCCGGACGTTGTTTCGGGTTGGTATGTGTTTCCGAACTTGATATACATTTTTTTTTTCCATTCTCATTAAAATATATTAAGGAAAACTCAACATTTAAAAAGTACAAATATAATAATGTGGACACTCAAAACATGCTTAAAAGTTGGTTGAGATGGTAATTTTGTCATGTATAATAGGAAGAGGTCATAGGTTCAAATTTTATTGTAAGCTTATTTTATTTTTGTTAATTGACATGATTTTTGTACGTTTTGGACAATTCTAGTGGAGTAACAGATGTGCCACATGACGTGTATACATTATCACGCACGTTTTTTAATATATTTGTATAGATAGAATTCGAATATCTATATAATATTCGTTTGATTAGCTAAATGGATGATACTAAAAGCAAAGTCCAAAACAATAAATCCCATGTAATGTAAGTTTTGTGTTACTTTTTCCAAAGCTCCACATAATAGATACAAGTTATTCCAGCACTGTAGTTATCCTATCTACTATCTGAAAATTTTGGAATGCACAAAAAAGAGAGAAATGAGATTCACAAGCATTTTTGCTTCAACGAAATTCGGTTTCCATCGCAATAGGATTTTTCAAACATATAAACAACGTAAAGCGGAGCTCATCGCGAAAATATCATCAGCTTCACATTCTAGCCATAAAGAGAGCATTTGCAACCAGCCAACCATCGTTATCATAAGATTTACGGTTTTTTCACCAGGTACCTCTGTACTTTAACAAAATTCATGGGGTACCCCTAACTTTAAACTAATGCACTAGGTACCCCTGACAATTTAATAAACAGCAATAAATACCCTTACTCATTGACGGCGTTAAGTTGCCGTTAGTGGGTTATTACATTAATGCCCTCATTAAGGCGCTAGTAAACCCAATCCTTCGAAAAAAAACCCTCCAACTCCCATTCATCTTCCCTCTTCCTCTGTTCTTCTTCCTTCAAGTCGGTTAGCAAAAAATTTCCAAAAAAATCTGGGTTGAATTATTCTGCGAACAAATCAAAATCTTTGCACTTGGAAGTTGACGCAAAAAAGGAATCGTGCTTGGGTAAGCTAAGGAAGTGAGTTCGCAAATTTTTAGGGTGATCTTTTCAAAATTCCACAAAGGTAAGATTTGTAATTTTTTTTTAAAATTTTGCATTATTTAGTTGTTAAATCTCACTGGGTGTGTTATTTATGTTCATCCATGCTATATTTCATAGTTTCCTGTTTAGGGTTATTTGATATCACAAGTTCTTTCAGTTTTTGGTAATTTTGCTGTTTTAGCAATATTTTTGCATGAATTCCGTATAATGTTGAATAGGGCCAATATTTATTTCTTCATGTATGCTGAAATTATGTAGTTTTTGGTTTAGGGTTCTCTGCATTCTCAAATTCTCTTCTATTTTGTTTGTTTGATTTCATTTTAGATGGAAGGGATGTGTTGTTGTGTGATTATAAGGGTAAGCAGTTTGATGTTAGGGTGGAAGATGTAGACTTAACTAGTATTATTGATTTGTTCAATGAGATACATGATGAGTCTGTGAAGCAAGGTGTGTGGTTGCCTGAAAATTTTAGAGTCCATTACAAAGCCAAAAACTAGTGGAGTTGTATGATGATCCACATCTTTCAAATATGTGGGGTGGGTTTGTAGGATTGGATACTGTTGAGGTATTCATAGAGGATACACAACAACCTCCTAGGTTTGTGATGAAATTAGTGAAGGACTTGAGGGAAGAAAAGAGAAAAGCTGAGGCTGAGAAACTAAGAAAGATTGCTGAAGAAAAGGAAAGAGAGAGGGAGGAAGAAAGAAAAAGACAGAAGAAGATGAATTGAGGGAGTTGGAGGAGCAAATGCCCCTGTGGCAATTGAAATTCCAGTTTATAATCCTGATATATGAGTGTGATGGAGTATTTAAGGATTTTTTCACAAGAAGAAGTGGTGATGGGAGAGTCACAACCTGAAGCAGAGTCACAAGCACTCTGCCCCCCCTCCACCACAAACAGACTCCCCTCCCCCCTCCCACAATCCCCTGTCCACCCTTTCCAACCACCCCATACCTCCACAACCCTCTCCTCCCCATCCCCTCCCCAAGCTTCCCTCCTCCATCCCCACCACCTAAACAACCACAAACACAATCCCTCCCAAGCTCCCCTCCTCCATCCCCACCACCTGAAACACAACCACAAACACAATCACCTCCCCAAGCTTCCCCTCCTCCATCCCATCCAACTGAAAGACAAACACACTCAGATCCCCAATCTTCCAAACCTGCTGCTTCAAAGAAAGTAGGTGCTGTAAAGAAAAAGGGAGCAAAGAAGGGGTTTAAAGCTGCTAAAACCACTGCTAAGAGGGTTGGTACATATGTACCAAAGACTGAGATCAGAGAGAGGGGTTAGGAAGCCTAGAATGCCTCCCCAACAACCTGAGCATCAACCTGAGCATAGGAAAGATGAACTGAAGAAGAATCTGAGGATGATGAGGCTGATGATGATTATGTTTGGGAAGAAGGGAGTTCAGATGAGGGTTATGATTTGAATTAGAGGGTGAAGTTGAGGATGAAGAAGTGGATGTATTGCTAGAGAAAGAATTTGAGGATTACTTGGATGGGGGGGGTCAGTTTTAGACAAGTTGTACACAGTTGTGGGAGAGATGCTTTTTGGGCAGGTGAAGCTTAATCAGTGGATGATCTTTTCAAACAAAGATCACTTCCTTGGAGTGTTCAAGGACTACTGTATTCAAGAGGGGTTTGCAGTGAGGGTTAAGAAGGCTGACAACCTTAGGTTCACTGCTAGGTGTATAATAGAGGACTGTGAGTGGAGAATTCATGCATCCAAACTGATGGATGGCATTAGTTGGGCCATAAAGTCTGTAACATTAAGTTGTGTGGCAGAATGGAGGAGAACCCAATGGTTACCAGTGTTTGGTTAACAAGGCATTTGGGTGATGTAATTAGTGCAAACCCTGATGTACCTGTGCACTCATTACAGAAAATGTGTTTGGAAAGGTTTAGGATAAAGGTGAAGGAAAGGTTGTTATATAAGGTGAAGTGCATCAAAGGAGCAGATGTATGGGGGCTTATCTGAATCTTATGGGCTGCTACCAGCATATGCAGAGATGATAAAGAGGACTAACACTGCTTTGGTGACTTGGACAGCCAACTCTTCAAACAGCACACCAAAGTTCAAGGCCTGTTTCTTCTCATTTGCAGCTCAGTTCAAGGGGTTTCTAAGAGGGTGCAGACCTCTTATTGGGTTTGATGGGACACATTTAAGTGGGTTCTATAAAGGAATCTTGTTGACTGCTTGGCTATTGATGGAAATAATGAAATACTTCCAATAGCTTATGGGATAGTGGACACAGAGAGTAAAGATAGTTGGAGCTATTTTTTCAGAAACTTGAAATTGGTTTTCCAGTCACAAGGTGTTAACAAGGATGACTGGACATTCATAAGTGACAGGATGAGGGTAACATTTCTTTCCTTCCATAATTCAATATCTAACTTATCTTTCCTTACATCCTTTTTTGTTCTAAACTAACTGATTTCATTTATTTTCTCTTCCATGTAGGGTGTTGAGGGAGCACTGTTGGAGGTGTTCCCTAAAGCTACTAGGAGGATTTGCTGTCAACACCTATATTCCAATTGCAAGAATGCTGGATTCACTGGCCCTGCTTTCCACAAATCTTTTTGGATTGCTGCTAATGCCTACAACCTTTATGTATACAACAAAGCCATGGAGAAGATAACAAAGGTTGATCCTAAAGCTACAGAATATCTGGACAAGGCAGAGGAGCAGTGGTCTAGGCATTTATTTGACCCTGTTGTGTTGTGATCACAACACAACAAATTTTGTTGAGTCTTTCAATGCGTGCACAAAACCTTTCAGAGATCTCCCTGTCCTCACTTTGTTGGAAGGTAAGGAAATTGTTTTGTTTTCTTGTTCTACATATGCCTCTTATTAGGTGCTTATTTTGTTGTTCTACATTTGCAGAAATTAGGGGTTGGTGTATGAAAAAGGTGGGGGCTAGATTTGACAGAGCTGTTGACATGGAACCCACTGACCTCACTGACTATGCCACTAAGTTGTTGGAGGTCAGGGCTGATGAAAGCAGGTTCTGCCATGTTGTGGAAGCTGGTGGAGGGGAGTTTGAGGTGCTGGATGATCATGTGCACTTCCCTATTAGGCTAGAAACTAGGACATGTGGCTGTGGCAAATAGCAGGGCACTGGTATACCCTGCAAACATGGTTTGAGGGTTATTTTTGACCAGAGGCTTAACCCACATGACTATGTCTCTGACTACTACAGAAGGGCTGCATATAAAGAGACCTATGCAAGCCACATACACCCATGCCTGACTCCTCTCAATGGCCTGAGTTTGAACTCCCTATAATTGACCCTCCCCCATTCAAAAGATGTGCTGGAAGGCCTGCTAAACAGAGGAAGAGAGGTCCAAATGACAAGAAAAAAGGGAAGAGGAGCAGCACTATTAGGTGTGGCAAGTGCAAAGAAATAGGCCACAATTCAAGGACATGCAAGGGAGGGCTACACAGAAGCAAAGGAAGGAATCTGGTGCATCAACATCCCAACCACAACAATCTGATGGGAGTACTCAGCATGGAAGGAAAAGAAAGGCTGCTGCTGGTCCATCAACTTCCAAGGGTGGAACCAAAAAACAGAAGAAAGGCAAGGATGTAGTTTGAGTAATTAGGGGACTAATCTTTAATTTGCTAACTATTTTTTTGGGTACAAATTAGCATAAACAATATTTTGTGGATGAAATATGGTAAAGTGCAAACAATCTCATCTTTTTTTGTAAAGTTACTTAAAAGCTTAAATATTTTGTGGATGAAATATTGGGATCTTTTTGTAAAGCTACTAATATTATTGCATATTGAATGTCATTTGTTACAAATTTGGTGCTACATTACCATTCTTCCTTCATTTGTTCATTACAAAAATAAGTAACACAAACATAAATACGCCTATTTTTATTGCTCCTTGCATCCTTTTTTGTTGTTGTTTGATTCTCTTCTTTAGTAGCTTCATTTCCTCCAAGTTTACATTACTTGCCTCGTCTTCCTCTACTTGTCTCACAATGGAGTTATGGTCAATAATACCAACACACCACCTAAAAATGTTGCAATCATCGCACTTGTAGTACAATCTTTCTGGATTCATTGAGGAATCCGAGCTCCGGATTGCAATTTTTTTCCTACATTTGCAAGTTCTATTAGGAACTCTAATGTATGAGGATTCTAAGTAACTAGAAGTGTGAGATTGTGAGCTCATGAGTATTATTTGAGTTGGATTGAAAAACTATACTTTGGATGAGGAGGGAGCAAAATACCAAGAGTAGGACTGCTTTTATAGCAATCCCAGGTATTGCAACGGTCAGAAAAAGTAATTCAGTTTAAAAAAACTAGCCGTTATCAAAATTTGAACATATTAGTAAAACCTCAGGGATATTTCGTGAATTAAAGATTGAGGTTAACGGTCATGTAACGCCGTTCATCATTAATGGCATTCTGGTCATTGTTTGCAAACATCAGGGGTACCTAGTGCATTAGTTTAAAGTTAGGGGTACCCCATGAATTTTGTTAAAGTACAGGGGTACCTGGTGAAAAAACCGTAAGATTTAATAAGGTCTAACTAGCTCAGTTTAGATAAATTTAGGTGAAGAGAACACAACCTTTATACTTAATAGTACACTTTTTTCTCCCATATATAATAAGCAAAACAATAAAACAAGTAGCAAGTGTCAAACTAATTTCATGAGTGGCTTCCTCCATCCTTTTTCTTTCCTCGCTCTCTACCCTTTCGAGTTTCGATCACTCTCAAAACTCTAGTTTTTAAAGGCTACCACCACCATATGACATGGATTTTGATGGGTACAAGTTCTTTTTGAAATTCTAATGGATAAATCTTAGAAGCCAAGGACCTATATGTTTGATTTTAATGGTGACGACATTAAAATCTAGGTCAACAACCTGTTTGAACTCTTAACAAGAATTCTCTTAAAGGTTTAATCACAAAAACCCCAACATAAATATAATCTCATACAATATCTGTATTACTCCATATTTTTGAGTATTTATTTTAATAATTAAATTACAATTTCCTAAAATGAAATTTTTAAGAAAAGGGTATTTTAGTAATTCTACTTGTTTAAAATTATTTTGGTGGGATTATGGCGCCAAAATTTGATTTGCTAAGCTTTTGGTTTTAAATGAAGTATTATTATATTTTATTAAAGTCTTCCGCTGTAAGTTTTTGGTTAGTTAGTAGTTGGTTACTGAACGCGTGATAGTAATGTCGCGGTAATCGAACCGCACTCCTTCGAAGTCCATTGATGAGAAAGGGTTGGGGAAAACTTGAACCCAATTCCTACAGTGATGAATATAAGCACAATTAAAATTCCCGGGAAGTTATACATTTGTGTATTTATAAGACCATTCACTATTTCTTGAAGCTCAATCTCTCCTAAATTGCTCAAATATTATTTATTAAATTATTTATTTTTAAAGTAAGTAATTTAGGGGTGTTATAATATCCTCCCTAATAATACGACCCTAGTTTTATATTTATAGAAAAACAAACTTCCCTACTCGAACCAATAAGATAGGAAAAATAAAAAAAACCTATTATTTGACTAATGAACTAAAATTGTCAACTAATTAAAGACCCAAAACTAATTAAATAACTAAACTAAATAACTTCGAATACGTATAATCCACGCTTTAAGAGTCATGGTTAAACCGTGTGGTTCATAGGAATAGAGGAATAAAGATAGTGGTAAGAAAGGGGATTCACATCACCGTACCTTTTGGAGCCACATGAACCCCTCCTTTCCATGCTTTATTTCTAGTTTTACGTTCTTGTTTATTATAATCTTCATGTATCATCTTTCTCTAAAGAGGATGTGATTTCTACAAATGTTTTAATTTGGCTTGTAACTATCTATATATTGCGTTTGATCTCTCTCATTGTGAGAGTTTGGAGATTTTGTTTTTGGGTCTTCATCTTCGTCTACAGATTAGTTTGTTCATGGGAATTAATGCAATGTCCCATGCAATATATGTTTTTCATATATATTTAATTGAATTACGTTATGTACTACAAAATCAGATCAATCTTTTTACCCCGTCATAAAATATTGTATCAAATAATATCAATGTGACAATGTAAGAGAGGGTTTATATAAGCATTAGATCTCACAAACGATCATGGTTTGACCATAGTATAATTATATTTCACTAGTACATAAACATCAATTTGTGTCGAATCCCAGACCACTATTTGCGTCGGATCTGGGTCCGATGCGAGAGCTCTTGACGCAGGTGGTGCAGAACTAATCTACGTTGGATAGATGTTCGACGCAAATTTGTTAATATTTGCGTTAAATAGTAGGACCATGCGACACAAAAGATGAAAAAAAGCTTATACAAAATCAGTGCCATTTGCGTCGTGTATGACACCAAATCTGACGCAAGAGGCCCAAATGGCTGAGCTATTTGCGTCAGATGTATTGCCATAAACGACGCAAATAGTTGCTTTTTTATCAAAAAAAAATTCTACGTAAATTTATCATTCATCACCAGTATATAATTCATGCATAAATCATCCACAACCAAATAATGAAATTCAAATCTGCAATTCAGAAACTAAACTGAAAAGAGGTTGAATTTATACATTGAGTATAAATTGTATTTTTACAAAACCTAATTACTGAATAATACAAATATTACAGAAAATAAAAAATAAGCAAATGAACAAAAGGAAAAAAATTCAATTGCATAGTTACAGAAAGTATAAAAACAAAATGCCTGGTCTTCATTTTCAGTTGGCCATCGCGTTCGAGGACGCCGACAAGAAAACTTCGAATAAAGATAGATTCCGCTGGCGAGAAAACTACACACTCTCCTCCCAATCGATCCCATAGATTGCGAGGAAAAAACTTCTCTTAACCAGCAATAATCCATCGATAACAGTTGGCAAAAAAAACTACAGAGTATAGATCCCAATCTTCTCCATCTAGTGCATTTTTTCTCTCTCTTTCATCCTTGTGCCGGCACTGAGAGCTCGCAAAATAAGCAACAATGGAGGACATAAAAAATGGAGGAAAGAGAAAATGACGTTGACGAGGAATGAATTAGACTCTAACCTTCGTCGCTCTTCGTCGCTCGCTGCTAACCGTTGCTTCGACTCGCCGGCGAGGTGTCTCTTCCTTCTCGGCCTCTTCCGTCTCACTGGAAAATGTGCTGGTGTTTTTGGTAGATTTGTGAATGGAAATGGATTTCAATGGGTTTTTCCTTCTTAGTTGAAGTTCCGGATTTTGGAGAATTTTTTTATTTCATGATGTCCTTCTTTCAGTTCCTTTTTTTTTATTTCAGATGAGATGATCAACATTATTGATATATTTGTTGGCGATAAAATTCAGGATATAGGGAACCGGTGAGAGAATGGTGAGAGAGATGAGGGTGAACCGGATTGAGAGAGATCTAGGTCAGAGATGGAAAAGAGAGAAGGTGAAGAGAAATGGCCGAGAGGCAAAAGGAGTTAAAATGGGCTTTTTATATGGTAAGCCTATCAGCATCGCACGTAGAGTCCATTCGACACACTTAGCCCACGTACAACCCATTCAATGCACTTAGCCCATTTTTTTTGTTATCTAATCCTTATCCAACCCAACTCATCTGCGTCGGATGGGTTTCTATGTCCAACGCAAATCGCCTGATCATGTGCTTCGGATGTCTACGGCCATGCGACGCAAAAAAATCTTGCCATTCATTTGCTGTGGGTATATGCGTCGCACGTCGAGTAAAATCCGACGCAAATCGTCTGCTCCTAACGATTTGCGTCAGTTCTTCATGCATGCGACACAAATAAGCAGACACAAATTATTATATTTCTGCTAGTGTAATCCAATTTGATACGTATAACTTCAAATCAAAAAAATTAATTTCAATCCTATGAAAAAAGTATATTTTGTTAAATGATTAAAATCAGTGGTGGATGTCAAAGGGGAGTAGGGGATACTGCAGTATCCCCAAAGTGAAATTCTTTTATGAACTCAAAATCCTACATAAGAAAATCTGAGGAAGCAACAAAGCGTTGGAACTGGCAAAAATAAGAGAAAGAAGATCAGCCATAGTGCCACTACTCTGTTGCTCCGACTACCGTCAGAATTCACTACTTGTCAGCCGCTAAATATCGTCGGCCTTCTAGGAGACAACCGCCTGCTGCGGCACTAGCGACTTCCTAAGTTCCTATAAGTTCTGTTCATCTACTTTCATTTTTCTTTTCTTTTTTTCAGGGAAATTAAAACAAACTCATTTTTTTTAAATTGTTTGCAAGTTGATTGTTAATTGTTGAACTTGAATACTAAAATTATGTTGAATAGTTGATTCAAATCACTTCGATTTTGAAGATAAGGTCTTTGTTTAATGTTTAGTTGTTAAATTGATAATTTAACACTAACAACAAATTATGTTTCACTTTTGGCAATTGTCTATTACTCCATCCATCCCATAATACAGTGATTGCATTCCTTTTTGAGAGTCGTAAAATGTTGTCCCTATTGTGTAGAGTGTAGAGTATGTAGACTCATTTATGTGAGAAAACATAATTTAGTTAGTAAGCCCAAAACCAAAAGTTCAAAATATGAGAAAGCCCAAAAGTCCAAAATATGAGAAAGCACAAAAGTCCAAGTTAGAGTAATTGACTCTCATCACTTCATCAGTGGACTGTGTAAGTTTGTGCATTTAATTTGCTGCTGCTTTTCTGTTTCGAAGATGACTGTAAGGATGAACTACTCTTTTCCATAGTTTAGAAATGATTGTGAACTACTCTCGTTGTGAACTACCAACTTGTAATAGTTTAAATTTTTGTGCTTGTTTTTTCTTAGAACTTTGAGATATGTATTCATTGTATTGTATGGTGTGGAATGTTTTTAGAGATGATTGTCTTTTACAAAGAATCTTGGTATTAATGGTATATTATTTATGCTGAGAAAAATTTGAAATCTAATATATAAAATTAGTAAAAAAGTTTGATAAAACTTGATTAACGGTTAATGGTTAACCGGAAAACCGGTTAACCGTTTATGCAGTTACCGGTTTGAACGGTTACGGTTCACAAATATGGCGAATCGATACTTTCGGTTACCGTCCTGAAATTTTTATTTCGATACGGTTAACCACTCATGAACACCCGTAACTGCATCACTGCCGACTTCCTATAGGTTATGTTCATCTACTTCCATTAAGGGAAAACAAACTCAAATGTTTTCTTAATTGTTTGCAAGTTGATTGTTAATTTTTGAATGTTGAACTTGAATACTAAAACTAGTTGAATAGTTGATTCAAATCACTTCGATTTTAAAGATAAGGTCTTTGTTTAATATTTAGTTGTTAAATTGATAATTTAACACTAACAACAAATTAACAATTACTATGATAATCTATGAATGAAAAAATAAGTTAGTTTGAATTGATTGATTTATATGATAAATTGATTATTGGTTATTGATTTGATTTCAAATGAAATATATAGTAGATAATAATTAGTTTGTTTATGAACTGCATATAGGAAATGACATCTGGCTAAAAAAAATAAACGAAAAAAATCCGATCTTCGACTATTTGTATAATTATATATATATATATATTTATTTTCATATGTTACGATTTATGGCGTACAATATTGAATAATGTTTTAGATTGTAATATTTATGAGGTCAAATATCGAGACCAAGATTCAATTAATTAATTAATTACATTAATGCGATTTGAAAAACTGATCCAATATGGTACGGTCTAATCCTTAATTTTGGTATTTGTTTTAGTATAAGAAAAAGATTTCATAGATATTTTTCACATCATACAACGAAACATTGCTGCTTACCTTATAAGCAGATTTATTGAAACATTACAAGTACATATTAGAAAGATGCATAATACGCAGACTACATGCTCAAGTACATAAAAACAAACAACAGTTCACAAGCCTCGCATCAGCTAGTGTAGTGCAAGGTCTGTTCAAACATTAGCTTAAGCAACAAGTGGAAGCAGGCGACCATAGTTATGAACCCAATTCGGAATAGCTTTGTTGTCGTTCTTCGCATCAATTGCTCCGGCGGTGCTATCACACTTAGGAGGTACCTGGATTAAAGCAACAGGGAACCACGGACTTTTACCTTTATCAGAATCGAACTGAAGGAAGTTGCCTAATTGGAAAACTTTGGCTTCGGTAACTGTCATGACCTCTCCAATTGGTTGGTTACCAAAGGTGAGCGTGACAGTCACTCCCTTGACATTGGTGAGCTGCCGATATTTTATGATCGCTGACATTTGGGGTTGGCAGACGACACGATTACCGATACCGAACATTGTCCTACTAACGGCACAAACACCTTGCAATTGAATCGATAACATGTGGGAGTCTACGTTGATAGGATCGCATCGAAAGTGCTCCACATAATCAGGGAAAAGCCGGGAGGTATATCGTAATGACGCAAGATGTCAGAGACTGAATCAAAGCCCGGGCAGTCGGTAGTGGCGGAGGACAAGTTATATTAGAGGAGGAGGAGAGCGAGAGAGAGGGAGATCGTGGCTGTTTTTGGAGACATATTCACTGGATGAGTTTTGGATATTAAGAATAGAGATGTTTTAGTGCTAGAGCATGCAGATTATGCTTCTTTATTTATAGAGGGTATGTGAAGGACTTGAGTGTCATTTCATGTAACGTTCCTTGCCAATAATAATCTTCTAAATAGAAAGCGTCACGTGGTACAGTCCTTTGTTGATGAATACCTTTTAATATATTAACTAGTTATTAGGTCTGGGTTATGCCCCAAATAAGAGAAAATTTCATTTACTAATAGAATACTTTATAATAATAACACTAAATACAACTTAGCCTAGTTGTTAAGACTTTAGTATATGTACTTGAGCTCTTGCGATCAAACGCTGTACTATGCAATTCCTAAATTTTTTTATTGACATGGATTTCATGAACTAAAACTCCTTAGGGAGAGCACAACGTGGCACAGTTTTTTGTTTATGCACGCCTTTTAATATATTTGTATAGATATAGTTATTAGGTCCGACTATTCCCCGAGTAAGTAAAATTTCATTTATTAATATAATACTTTATGATAATAACACTAAATACAACTTTAGTCTAGTGGTTAAGACTTTAGTATATATACTTGAGGTCTCGAGATCAAACCCTATACTACGCAATTTCTAAACTTTTTTTATTGTAATGGATTACATGATCTAAAACTCCATAGAGAGAGCACCACGTGACACTTTTTATTGTTTATGCACGTCTTTTAATATATTTACTAGATTTTTTGCCTTGATGATGCCCTCGGGCCAGTTACAATAAACAACTATGTTATTATTTTTAAATTTCATAACTTATTTTGCTACTTTTCGTATATTTTGTCCATTAAAAATTGAAAAATTCACGTCAAGACGTGATAAGTAAAAAAAATTGAAAAGCTTGAGTTTGAAAACAATACCTTAAAAGAAATTATGGTAAAAGAATAAGACATCAATATTCTCTTGTAAGTTAAGTCTTTTTAGTTAATTATAATTATTACAAGACTTCATCATATTTTATTTGAAACATTAAACAACAAAGTCATTTTGTATTGATGGCTAAGCTCTTACTTTTCACTTCAAAGATCACATGTTCGATACCTTGCACTTACACATTTTTTTTAAAAGTGAGGAGTACACATATTGACATAAAACATTTACATTAGAAATAAAACATTTGCATTAGAAATTTGAGGAGAACCAAATATTTAACTAAATGTAATCCAAGAAATACTCATCATGGTAGAATGTTGTTTTGACTTTAATCACTTTCCAATAGTATTGTAGGTACATAAATTTCTCTGGATCCACAATCCATAACGCGCCCTCCAGGATGGGTAATAAGACCATCTACTTGGTTGACTCGTAGATGAAAGAATGAAGCTATGTAAAACTTAAAATACAATTTCTATTTTTCAATATCCAATGTCATGGGTTATGTTTGATAGAACAAATATTATGATTATTTTTCATAATCGTCATTTTATTTAATTTAGAACACCTACATTGCTTGTTTTCACGGTATTGATTCAGGCAGATCAGATAACGCCTATCTTTGATAGTAACTATTGGATAGAAAATGGTCCTAACATTATTACTGCGCGCATAGGTAATAATACATGAATTGAAGTGAGTGGCTCATACGATTTAAGACCGATTGATGCGTTGCCATAGCTTGGACTCTTGCCAATTCGTGAAACACATTCCTACACCAGCGTCAAACATGATCGGCTTCTCACATCCCCTTCCTTCTGTGCTTTCATATATTTAACTCTTGCTGATTTGTGATACACATGTCCTGAATGGCGCCAAACATCATTTTTTTTTTATTGATTTCGGCCAAACATTAATTGAAGTTTGGATCATAACTCTTATATAAGACATCCTCCTAAATTGCTATGATTCACATGATGGCGTTGAATACTTATGTGTAAGTATTTTTAATTATGCTCCTTAACATATATATG
The DNA here is from genome assembly GCF_026745355.1 of Beta vulgaris subsp. vulgaris. Lineage (NCBI taxonomy): Eukaryota > Viridiplantae > Streptophyta > Magnoliopsida > Caryophyllales > Amaranthaceae > Beta > Beta vulgaris. The sequence goes on from NC_079208.1 coordinate 6,306,801, forward strand.
GCGTTGAATACTTATGTGTAAGTATTTTTAATTATGCTCCTTAACATATATAGACCGTAGCAGGACCAACGAGTTTGCCTATAACTCCACTATAATTATAATAAAATTGTCTAAACTTTGGGTCCAGCCAACATATATTTGTTTTGGGTTTCATCTCAAAAAAGCTTCATACTTAGGATTGGCAAAAGTTGACCTGACCTGATGATCCAACCTGAAACTGATCTTAAAAATCCGGGTTTAGGTTGAGATTTCCGACCTGAAATATAAAATAGGTCGACCCAATCCGACCTGGAAAATATAATGGGTTAGGTTCGGATTGACTTTTTGAACCTGAAAATAACCCGAATAACCAGATTTAGAGGTCGGATTATTTCTAAGTCGGTTCAATTTGAAATTAACCCTGACATTTATAACTTATACAACCTATATTTTGTTATTCTTATTTTTATTAGGTCCATCCCATTCTGGATCACCTAAATTTCATGTCATTAACACATACTTTCATAATTTAGCGTGTATAGTTGAATTCCATTTTAGGTCATTTTGGGGTCAACCTGAAATTGATAAGGTCGGGTTTGAGTTATGATTTTCGACCTGAAATTAGAATTAGGTCGGGTTTGGGGTAGGGGTAATTGACTTGAAATATAAATCAGGTCAACCTGAAACTGGCCCAACCTGACCTGATTGCCAGCCCTACTCATACTAATGAAGTAGGTTTAAACTAGGTAACTCTCGTTGAAAGTGCTCCTGAAATTATAGGAACAATTCTTAGTTAAGAGTAGTTGAGTAGTTCCTAAGGTCTAGCAATATGTTAGTGGGTTGTTCATTAAATAATTTAGCATGTGTTAGTTCCATGTTGTTATATAGTATAGGAGCGGGTCTCATGCATTAAGCTACTACCTAGTCATGTGCCTAGATTTTATTTGTTGGTTTATTACTAAGCTTATTTAAGGCCTCATGTTGGTTCATTAATTAAGAGTTTTGCTAAATGACGATCTATTTTTTTCCTACTAACGTCCTGTATTTTTGTATAAAAATACGAGCGTATATCCTTCTCTTTCCCCTCTATTTCCCATTCCCTCACTCATTCCCCTTCCACCCCCCTCCATTCCTCCTCACCTCTTCCATTCCCTCTCATCTTTCACACTCTCTCTCTCTCTCTCATCCCTTCCATTTCTTCATTGAAGGACTACAAGATTTCAAAATTTTTCGACAAGTTCACATTTTCCAACAAACTTCAAGTTTTTTTACCATCTCGCTATATTACGGGAAAACGCTAATTAAATAAAAAAAATTCAAATAAAACGGATATAATGCATGTATTGAACCTGGCGCTTCGAACAACTTAGCACGAGCTTCTTGGTCCTTATTTTGGCCAATTTCATTTAGCTTTATTAGAACATATGAGAATAGAAGAAAATTTAGAAATTGATTTGAATGCCAAAAAATTGCCCAGGCGCCTAAAATAGGTGCCCAACCACATGTATAGTCGGTTAAAATATGCGCCCAACCACAGGTACATGCGCCTAAAATAGACACTCAACCACAGGTACATACGCCTAAAATAGGCGCCTATACCTGTGGTTTGACGCCTATTTTAGGCACTTGAGCACTTTTTCAGCATTTTCAAGTCATTATAGTCCATTTTTTTATTAAATGAATTATAAAATTTAATTAATATTAATAACGCAATAATGTGCCGAAAAGTTGCATGTAATGTAAACGAAAAGGTTGCCGGAGATGTTGTCGGAGGAGTGATAGCGTGATAATGCCATTCAACCTCCTTTAATGTGTGATGAGAGAGAGTGACCGGAAAATTGGTCGGAGGAGTGGTCGGAGGAGTCCTTGGATGATGAGAGAGTGTGAGGAAGTATGAGAGTGAGAGTGTATGAGAGTGAGAGAGTGAGGGAATGTATATGAGTATAAATACATAAGAAGTATGTATACATGTCGTCAATAAAAAATAGACATTTAGCAACCAAGTATATTAATGGAGTAGAATATAATGCATGGTTAATCTATTATGAATGGTGAATCTGCTGTTGGCATCAAGTATAAGGATGGAATTTTCATTCCTGGTTATATGAGAGGTCTACATTTATCTATCAAAAGCTGAATACTAGTTCCTCATCGAGCGTGCTACTGCATAGTTAGAAAAAAGAGAAGAACAGACGAGAGGAAAGAAATGGCAGAGAAGAGACTGAGAAAAATCGTAGAGGAGAGACAGGGAATCAAAGGGGATGATCTAATTTTTGAAGTCATGTGCTGATCTAATAAACTCACGTGACAATAACCTACTACAATATGTTGTTTTTCTGCTAGGCCTTATTAAGTCCTAAGAGGTCAGAGTTGGGTCCTCAGGAGAATTAATTTAGTTAGATTTTATTTAGGGTATGAAAAATATATTAAAATGTAAGTTTTTTTAATTCTTTCCAGGTTTCTCTTTTTTCTCCTCTAAAAGTTCTACAAATGGAACCTATAAATGACAATGTCGAATAGTTGATCCCTCTAATGTCAATTTTTCCTATTTTTTCATATACATTTAATTGAATTAGGTTATGTTGTACAACAAAATTAGAACTTATCTTTTCACTCCTTCGGGAAGGATTGTATCAAATAATCAATGTGACACTGTAAGAGTCGGTTTATATAAGCGTTAGATCGATCTCACAAATGATCATGGTTTGGGCATAGTAGAATTATATTTGATCCAATTTAAGATGTATAACTTCATATCAATGAATTAATTTTAGTCGATTAAAAAAAATCTTTTGTTAAATGATCACAATGTGGTACAATCTAGTACTTTTCGTAGTTTTAGTACTAGCACTATATGCATGCGATGCGTACGACTGTATATTATCTTGTATTTGGTAGGTAATTCAACAACTGATCTCCTTTTAAACAATGATCTAGGTTTTTATTTATTAAAAATACATATATTTTGTAGACGTATTTATGAGTAGTAGTTCAATTTAATATCATAGGTAATTGAGGTTTTAAGCATACTATGGTGAATACTGAATAGTGCTTCAATAAAAAGAGTATAAATTGATATTATCAAATGATGTATGTTCATCTCTTTAATCTCTATTATTATCTCAACTGATTGTGAGCCCGAATTTTTTTTGAATATTATCTAAGTTTTTTAATTCTTTTATGGTTTCTTTATGCATGTTATTTGAAATTGTTATTGCAACTAAGAGTTAGATAGTAAGAATCGTTGTAAATCTATGTTTTAATAATTGTTGGGAAATTAATTTAGTCCTTAGTTTATATTTTCAATTGCGAGATTTCTCTTTTTATACTTTTCCACGTATGTCTTTTTGGTAATGTAGAACTTTCCTTATTACTCATATTTGTAAATGAGAAAAAGAATTAGGAAAATTATTTCTTTATTATTTTTTGTGAGATTAAGCGTGTATAAGTCTTTTCAAGAGTGGACACTATAGCTCCCCTTGGCTTATATAATAGAGATATTTGTAAATGGGGAAAGAATTAAGAAAATCTTTTCTTTGTTATTTTTTGTGAGATTAAGGGTATATAAGTCTTTTCAAGAATGGACACCATAGCTCCCCTGAGCCTATATATAGAGATAAGAAGAGGATTACATAGATAAAATTACTTACTTTTTACATCATACAACGCAATACTGTTGCTTACTATATAAGCAGATTTATTCAAACATTACAACCTTACAAGCACATAGTAGCGAAATGAATATAACGCAGACATGCTCAAGTCACCTAGTAAGTAAATTATACCAACATAATAAACTTTACTTACTAAGAGCTGTTCTCCCCACCTAAATTGATAGTAATACTTCCTCCCTACTTTAAAAAAAAAAAAAAAAACAATTTTTATTTTGGGTCGTCACACAAAAAATCAACAATTGAAAACTTTACATTATTTTAGAATTTTTTGCCATAATTACAAAATGCCATTACTTTACATAATAATCTAATTAATACATTTCAAATTACCATTCTAGTTTAAGCACAAATCAACAAAAGCTAATAATTTCCACCAACTCCTCACCCAATTACTCCAAATTCAACCTAAATTCATCTATCACCACCCATCACCACATTCAACCTAAAATCATCCACCATGTTCAACCCTAACCACCACCACCACGACACACCAAGTACCACAACCAAAACCCTAAACATCGCAAAACCTCATGACAAACTGCTAGAAGCCCCGTATTTCGTGAGTTGGGCTCGATTTTTGATTTAGGGCATGTTCCCTTTGGCATAAAACAGCTGAACTGAACTGAACTGATTGGAGCTGAACTAATTGGAGCAGATTGAACTGAATTGAATTGAATTGAATTAAATTATATGTGATAAATAATTAAATAATATTTAAACAATAATAATATGTATATTAAATAATAATTATAATGATAAGTAATAATAATGAATAATAATAGTATTTTGGATATTTCTAAATGAGAGTTATAAATATATAATATTAATAATCATAAATTAATAATAATAATAATTAATGATAATAATGATAATTAATAATAATTATTTTATATTATTTGTATTAATGTATTAATACTTGATGATGATATATAATAACAATAATATCTCAGAAGTAAATTAATATTACTATTATGATAATTAGATTTAATAATATAATAATATTTAGTAATAAAATAAAGATTGTGTTGGACCGCGAAAATTACATCAACATAATAATAATAATAATAATAATAATAATAATAATAATAATAATAATAATAATAATAATAATAATAAGAATAAGAATAATAAGAATAAGAGTAGTTAGTAAAATAAATTATACCAACATAATAATAATATTTAACAAAATGGTTATAAAAGAATGGAGCTGAACTGAATTGAACTGAACTGATTGGAGTTGAACTGAACTGAACTGAAAATAAGGTGGGGAGAACAGACCCTTAGTAAAGGTTGGGCGGCCGATTTATTATTTCGACTTATGGGTTAGGGGTCGATTTCGATTTCGATTTTGGGGGGTTGGGGGCTTTTTGTTATGTGTAGAAGGTGGTGGTGGGCGAATTGTAGCGGCTTTGATTTTCTTGGGTTCGAATTGTGGTAGTTGCGATTTGCTGGGGTTTGTGGGGGTTAGGAGGTTTTTGTTAGGGTTTCGATTTGCTTGAGTTCGATTTTGTAGGGTTTTGTTTCATGATTTGCTTGGGTTCGATTGATGCAGTTTGATTATCTTGGTTGTTTTTCTAGTTTCTTGGTTGCGGTAATTGTGGTTTGATTTTCTGGGTTCGATTGTTGCGGTTTCTTGGTTTGATTTTTTTGGTTGGTGCGGTTGTTGTGGTGGTTATTGTGGTTGTTGCAATTGTGAAGGTGGTTGTCGTGGTGGTCAATGTGGCAGAGGGGAAGATGGTGGTTGCGGTGGTAGTTGTGAAGGTGGTCTGGTGGTGGCCGGGGTGGTTGGTATGGTGGTTAGTTTTACCTCACTTACTGTCTCCTCACAAGCCTAATCATAACCTTAATACTCTAAACATAGTCCTAATAGTCCATTAAGAAAACTCCCTATGAGTTCGTGCCTTCCACGATTGTTGTAGTTATTTTGTTACGGAGTAAGTATTTCTGACCTTGTAAGAGCAAAGCAAAAATTTCGTCTTAACGAAGTTGAATCTCTCTATATTTTAAAGTTTTGTCTATAATCAATAAAGTTTAATTTATATACGTTTAGATAAAATATGCACATTGGTTGCTTTGAAAATCACATCGAAATAAATTGTAAAATTAGGTAAAAAAAACATAAATGAGATTTGTAGAATACAATATATTATCCATCTACATATCAGTATACGTTAGACTATGTAAATTAATAATTACATAAAATCGTTATCTAGAAAATGTACGTAAGATTTATCTTTTGTAACATCGTCTCCAAATTTTCTAAAGTTAATGACAACATAGAAATTGATGATCTATAAAATAGACGTGCAAATGTGAGGGTCATTAAGAATGGCCTAAATGTTAAGGTTAGCTCATATAATTTCCCAAAAAAAAAAAAGAAATTCGTGTGAATTATTGACGAGAGAGTTCTTATGAGTTACAATGCGTGAATAAGCTTAGTCCCCACTTCGGTTGATGTTTGGTGATCGAGATTGCGAGAACAGCGCGTCTTGCGTGTGGCCGGCCACAAGTGAAATTACAGGTGTGGCCGCGCACGAGAATATGTGAGTCTATCAGCTCATTTTCAGGTCATATCTTATTCGTTTCTCATCGAAATGCTTTTGACCAGGCGTGGGAAAGCCACCGATCCAAATTTTCATCTGCAACTTGAATATTCCCAAAATATTAAGTGTGTTGTGAGATATGACCTTTTGAATTTGACCCTTATACACAAACACTTATAAACAAATGAAGTTACTCTTATGAACAGATGGAATCATTTTTATGACCAAATGGAGTTACTTGTATGAGTATATAGTTAATTTTAACAATAAAAGGTTGTCACTCTTATAAAAAAATGTGGTTACTCTTATAAGCAAATGCAGTTACTTTTGTGAACCTTTGGGGTTAATTGTATGATTAAATGAGGTTACTCGATTGCGTGATTTATTGAAGTTACTTGTATAAATAAATAAGGTTACAAGTATGAATTAAATGGGTTACTCATTGATTAAATGACGTTACTAGTACGAATTAATTGGGTTACTCATATGATAAAAATGGGGTTACCCATCCATCTTCCTCACAATTGTTCACAAAAGTAACACCCATTTTATTATACGAGTAACCCTATTTTTATCATATGAGTAAACCAATTAATTCATACTAGTAATGTCATTTAATCTATAAGTAACCTCATTTAATCTTACGAGTAACCTAATTAATTCATACTAGTAAACTCATTTATTTATACAAGTAATTTCAATAAATTATACGAGTAACCTCATTTAATCATACGAGTAACAAAAAAGATTCACAAAAGTAACCGCATTTGCTTATAAGAGTAACCACATTTCTAAATAGGAGTAACACCCTTTTATTGTTAAAAGTAACCACATACTCATACATAAAACTACATTTGGTCATAAGAGTAACTTCATCTGTTCATAAGAGTAACTCTATTTGTTTATAAGTGTTTGTGCATAAGGGGGCGACTTCAAAAGGTCATATCTCACAACACACTTAATATTTTGGATTCAAGTTGGAGATGAAAATTTGGCTCAATAGCTTTCTAACGCATGGTTAAAAGCTCAATTCCGATGAAAAACGAGTGAGATATGACCATTTGAAAATGAGCTGACGGACTGATGACAGCATGTCGCGCGCGGCCACACCTGTAACTTTCCGTGTGGCCGGTCGCATATAAGAATTTGTGTTGCGAGAAACCTATTAAAAATCATTTTGGTGCCATTCACGAGGCATGTCTATCACGAATTAGCAACGATTAATTTGAATATAATGAAAACATAGAAGGATGTGGATGTCTATATATATGTTCACTGAGCATCATTAATAATAGCACATAAGTATTCAACGCCATTATCATGCGAATCATAGAAATTAAGAAGGATGTCTTATAAGTTACTATGGCCCATGAGTACCTTAGTAGACCCCCCTTCAATTAATGTTTCGCTAGAAACCATTCTAAATTCTTGTTTGGCGCCATTGAGGACATGTCTATCACGAATTAATTTCACTACTAGAAAATGAATTATTAACTACAGGAAATTCCGTCGTAAACCCGTTGCAAAAGACTTACGACGACAGGATTCCTCGTCATGGACCCGTCACAGAAGGGGGTCGTCATAGTTGATTTTTCCTATCGTGAACCCGTCACTACTATAAATATATGCAAAGGAATTACCCATAAAAGACCTCATTGATCAAATAAGTGATTATTTAACGAAACACAAGTAATTTGTTAGATAAGAGGTCTCTTTATAATATGCAAAAAATAGCTACTTTCTAGAAAGGTGGTGTTTTTTTGGCAACTCCTAAAAAATTTCCAATATCAAAAAAACCATTTATTCTTATGAATTAAGTGGTTATTCTGATTTTATATCCTTTCTAAAAAAATTAGAAATTTCTCATTAAAAAAAAGAAAGAAAAAGCTAGTAGTGTACTTCTATATCTATATATGAAGACTTGCAACAAAAGATATGGTGACAACCGTAATTCCTTCATTTCATCTTGCTGTTACAACCGAACTGCATAGCTTATATATTACCCCTCCAAAAGGCTGTGTTAGTATGCTAACACTAGTGGTAAAAACCCCACATGATACGGTCAAAACTGGCCTTTCAGATGCGATTTTGGTCCGCATTAAGTGGGGGCACAACAGGTGACTAATCATTTCTAATATGGTCCAAAATCGCATCAGAAAATGATAGTCTGATGCGGTTTTACCTTAAAACTGCATCCGTAAATCATATTAACTGATGCGATTTTAAGATAAAACTGCATCAAAAAATGATAATCTGATGCGGTTTTACTTCAAAACCGCATCAGATAATGTTGAGTAATGTCAAAAAAAAGTGCAGAGCTGCAATTTGCAAGTCTGCACTACCACGTTTCATTGTCAATTTTTCTTTTCTTCTTTTATCTGTTGCTCAAATTTTGCTCAAATTTCGTCTTACTTTCTCGCAAAACTCAACTAGTACTCACTATTTCACGATAAAGTGCAATTTTTACTGATACTCCAACAACAACAATTTTACAACAACAATAAACAACAATAAACAACACAATTTTACAACAACAATAATAGAATAAATTACGAAAGAACGAAAATAAATTACGAATTAAACTAATAATGGAATAAAAAAAAAATACAAATAAATTAGTAACAGAATAAAAAATAAATAAAATTAAAAATAAAATCAATAACATAATAAAAACGAAAAAAATACAAAAAAAATTATTGTAAAAAACGAGAATATAAACAAAATTAAACAAAAATAACATAAACAAACAGAATATAAACGAAATTAAACAAAAATAAACTGAACAAAAAATACTAAAAAACGAGAATATAAAGGAAAAAAATGAAACGAAAATAAACTGAACGAAAATACTAAAAAAACAAGAATATAAATGAAAAAAAATGAAACAAAAAAATTAGAAAAATTAAACGAAAAAACTAGAGAAATTAAACAAAAAAATTAGAGAAATTAAACGAGGAATCACTAGTTTCAGATCTAAATTCTATTCGCGTTTCCTTCAATTTTCTTTATTGGCGCTTCTTCCTTCGATCTTCTTTAATGGCGATTCGTTCTTCGAGTTTATTTGATGGCGCTTGTGGATTCGTCTATTTAGGGTTTGATTGTTTCGATTATTGATGGGTTAGAGTGGTGGCGTGAATGGTGGCATAGTATGAGCGTGAGGGTGGTGGCGTAGCGTGAGTGTGGTGGAGCGTCTGAAGAGAGAGAAAGGAGCGTTTGAAAAGAGAGAGAGAGAAGTGAGGAGTGTTTGAAGAAAGAGAGAGGGGAGTGAGGAGAGGAGTTAGGGTTAGGACTTTAGGAGGGGAGTTATGGTTAGGGGAGTGAGGAGCGTGTGTGGCCCGAGGAGAGTTAAGAGCTTAGCTGGGTGGGCCGAACCAGCGTGTTGGGCCAAGGCGTGCTAGGCCAACGATTTTGAGAGAAAAATAACAAAAATTTGATGCGGTTCTCTAAACCGCATCAGATTTTTCTAAAACCGCATCAGATTATATAATCTGATGCGGTCCACAAGAGGACCGCATCAGATTGTCGTCCCAACTTTCCCTCATTTTTAATGTTGATTTCCGGATGCGGTTTTACAAAAACCGCATCTGCTACTAAGTGACAGATAAGGTTTTTTCCACTAGTGTAACCTAGGGCATCTAAACAGCATATTCCAGTGTCACATGATGATCACATGATCATTAAAACAGGCACATGATCCTAGGTTGATTCTAAGGAGAAATACACAGCTCGCAGAAGGAAAGTGGACAGAATACTTAGTCTAATACTCCTTCCTTTTTACATAGCAAATAGACAAAAATACTTGGTGCATTTTTATAGCCAAAGATCAAGCATTCGCGACGGGACATAATTTTCATCGCGAAAAATCAATAAATACGGGCCAATCTCCATCGCAAATGAACATTCTAATGAGCATTAAAAGAACCAAATTGAGTGATTCTTTCATCGCAATTACTTATATAACACAATATAGTAAAAAAGAAATGCAAATGCTAACCAATTAATCAAAAAGTTTTTTCCATAGCTACCAAAAATTATCATACAAACTCATATGTCAACACCAACACCATAAATTTAACAAAGTATGAAAACCAAAATCCAGGTTTCTAGTGCATGACAGGAGCAAGCTAAGATGATAAAAGAGGTAGGAGTATCATTTGCAAGAACTGGAAAACACCACCTCCTTCTTCTTCATCGAGTTCCCTCTCCCCCACCACCCCTGTCGAGTTCTCTCTCCCCACCCCCACCACCCCCGTCGGATTCCTAATGGTGACCCACCATCGCCCCTGCTTGCCCCACTCCCGCCGCCAAATCGAAGCCCCCAAATCATCGCCGTCGAACTGGAAAACACCACCTCCTTCTTCTTCATCGATTTTTTTATTTCAAAAACTTATTTCGAAAATGATTTCGAAAATGGTTTTCGAAATTGATTTCAAAATTGGTTTTCGAAAATAGTTTCGAAAATGTTTTCGAAATCGTTTCCGAAAATAATTTTCGAAAATGGTTTTTCTTTTCGAAAATGATTTCCAAAATCCTTTTCAAAAATGATTTCGAAAATGATTTTTGAAAATGATTTTGAAATTGATTTTCGAAATCAGTTTTAGAGAGGGGTGGGGGTGGTGGTGGGGTTAGGTTAGGGTTAGTTAGTTAATTAGGATTTAATTAGGGTTTATTTAGGGTTTAAATTAGGGTTAGAGATGTTAATTAACCCTAATGACTAACGGAAACTTGACACCGTTAGTCATTAAGGGCATTTCGTGCATTTTACTTAAATAATAAGGGTACCTGGTGCATTTTTTTAAAACTAGGGGTACCCCATGAATTTTGAAAAACCACAGGGGTACCTGGTGAAAAAACCCTAATATTATTATTAATAATAATATTAATTATGATATGTTGGAGTTTGAACTGAACTGAACTAGAATAAATATCCATTTATTCCGTCCAAAAAAAGAAAGCCTTACTCAACTTCATCAACTTATTAAATGAAAAAAAAAACACAATTGTCTTCTCACTTCTTCCTCTCATTATGATATCTTTTATTTAAACTCGCATGGCGTGTATATAATACTACTTATTCCCCTAACTCAAGGAAAAAGAAAGGAATAGAAAAGAAAAAAAAGAAAGAAAAGAAAGTAGTTGTAGTTTCTAATATTTGGTATAATTGGTAGATTTGAGAGGAATCACATATTTGGTTATCATTAATAAAGGAAAGAATAGAGAGGAAATCTATTACTATGGCCTTGTTTGGTTGTACATAGGAAGTCATACTTCCTAGGAAGTTATTTTTTCCATGTATTTGAAATTCCTAGGAAGTGTAAAATTGTGTTTGGTTGATAATGGGAAGTAGAACTTCCTATGGGAAGCTCTACTTACCTAGGGGGACTTAGGTAAGTAACTTCCTCCATTTTGGAGGAAGTAGAACTTCCTAGGAAGTGCAAATTCCCATGGTTTTGCCAACCAAACAACTTTATATACTTCTACTTCCTAGGAATTTGCACTTCCCACGATTTATTTTGTCAACCAAACAAGGCCTATATACTAAAAGAGAATACATAGTTGAGTTTTCCCCCCAAAACTATCCTAGGTGGCATGTCATGGTTAATCTAATTCCCGCCTAAATGTACTGATGATGTCGCATTTAAAAAAAAAAAACTGAACTTGCTTCTTCCTTGAAAAATGAAATCAGACTCATTTGTTTCCAATACAAATCATTTATGTCCTTGAACTTAATGAAGGTGGGGAAAATCAATCTACTACCACTGCTTTAATTCAAACGGACCAAACACTTCTCTTTCTCACTTTCTCTCTCTTAATTTAAAGCTATTATGTAACTCTACTTTGTTTTTCTTCCATTTCTAGCAAACTGGGTTTTTTTGCTACACTGTCAATCATTTCTCATGAGAATTTGCTAACTTTTATTCCCAGGTTTGTTTCCTCTAATATTTTTAGTTTTATAGAACAATAATAAGCTTTCTTACCTTTTTTTAATTCCTTCTGTTATTTTGCTTTCATTTTCTCATCATATGTTTGTTTTATGCTCTGTGACAAACTTTGGCTTTAATTTTCATGTTTTTTTTTTGTTTGGTGTAAATGAAAGAATAATAAATACAATGATGTAAACCGTATTGGATTTCAGATCTTGCACATTTCTCTATCCTTCTTCATTCTCTATTGCTCAAACTTGAAAGTTGAAACCCGAAAAAAATATTGTAATGTGTCTTCTTTAATTAAACTTTTCATTAAATATAATCTTTATATTACTCATTCATCTTTGATGCTGATAGTATTGAGATCTGTTGCTAAATTCACACGGGTGAATGGTGAAATGACGAAGATAATGTTGAAGCTCAGGTAATTGTTTTATAATTTGTTTTGATGGCAGATGGTATTGATATCTAATTTCTTATGTTTTGTTTGTTCTCCCTTCATCTACATTCAATTTGTAAGGGAGTACTGCGTAATGATGGTGGGCACTTTATCTGCCTTTTTTCCTCTCCCATTCCTCCCTTGGAAGTTCGAATGGTGTGGCTGACTCATTGGCTAAACAAGGATTAAGGAGGAATGATGAATTTGTGGCTTGGTGTTAAAGCCTACTTCAGCGCAAACATGAAATAGTAACTGGACAAAAAATGTAATTTCATTTCTCTTGTGGTTGAGGAACTCTGATTTGTCTACTAACTATGTAATAGATCCTGTTCTTGATCTTATTCAGCCTTCGAGCTTTAATAAAATTGCTCCAATTATCAAAAAAAAAAAAAATCTACATTCAATTTTTGTAGAAATTTATCATCTGAATAACCAATCTAAACTTTTAGTTTTTCTTTGCATTTATCTGTTCCAATTATTCTTTTGGGTTGTTTGGTCATCAAGGTCAGTTTTTGAGATTTTCATTTTGATTTTCAATGTATAGTTTTTCACAAATAAAGTAAGAAGCTTATTTTCAGGAGAAGAGATAATAAGACAATGACACCAATTAGTCTGTTTTCGTTTTAAATTTGGTTATAAAATGTAATATAATGTAGTTCATAATATAAGTTTGGTTATAAAATGTAATCTAATGTAGTTCATAATATAAGTTTGGTTATAAAATGTAATCTAATGTAGTTCATAATATAAGTTTGAGCTACATAGTAAATAAGTTACTTCCTCCGTTTCGTTTTAAATGCAATAAATGAATATTTTATATAATCACAAATAATACTCCTTTGTTACATTTAGTTCGAAAAAGAGGAAGTATCTTTTTCGGAAACTTTGCTCTCGCTGAATTGTGTTTCGAAATAAGTTTTGGAGAACTGTTCAAAATTGCAAAAATTAAATGAACCAATATAATTCATCCGCTCTTCTTTTTGAGTTTGGGTGTCATTAGGTTCTAACTTCTACTCCTATTTCTTTCTGCTACTTTTTTTTTTTTGAAAAGAAAAACAAAGCTAGCTTTCTTTCTGCTACTTACTTTCTACTTTCTAGGCCATTTGTAAGTTGTAATGACTAATGATGATAAGTGATGTCCATTTTTTTTCCCTTTAGCTACTATCGGTTAGAATTTTTTTCCTTTAAATACCATTATTTTTTTGTTATCTAAGTTGTCTTTGAAAAAACATTACTTCTTTTAATTAACAAAAAAAATTATACTATCATATTATAATACTCTAAATTTCTTTCTCCTAAAATAACTGAAAAACAACACAATTTTTTTAGAGGGTAATGTAATAGGGCGAAATAATTCGCAAATTTGTATGTAGACTCGAGACCACCATCCACACGGTGATCTTGGATTGAAACGCACCTAGCAACAAACTAAACGCAGGGAATTTAAGTAAAATTAAAAAAATTGACAAAACAGAATTTTTTTTAAATTTAAAAAAATTGACAAAACAGAATTTAAATAAATTAAAAAAAAAATTACAGAAATCAGTGAAAATATCGCGGAATTTGCGGATGAATTTCACATTTATAGCTATAATTTTTTTAAAAAAAATTATATTAAATACTATAATATTTCAAACCCAATTCACGCCAATTCACAGTGATTCTTCACTATTGACGCCATGGATGGTAGGCTAAAGGTTGGAAACAAAAGGTAATTAAATATATATCCAATATTTTTCATCTTCTTTATAAGGATCTTGAATTCTTTTTGCTTTCTCTTCTATTGTACTATCTCGTGGTTTGTAGAGGATAATTGTGTAAAAGACAGTGAAAATAATAGATAAGAAATTGAGAACAAAGCAACGAAATCACAACCAGTGGGTTAATTTTGCATGACTTTTGCAAGAAAGAGGAGTGAATTGGATGATTTTGAGTTTTTATTTAAAGCTTACTGTTTCTGTCTAGAAATTAAGGGTTCTGATTCCTTTGCTTAGGGAATACCGGGTCAGATTCGAATGTCTTGAGTCCAAAGTCCGTACGCCGGAATCCTGCAAAAGTAATGGTTAGACTGCCCCGGTGGTTGTTCCGGGATCGCCTCTCCGACGCTCAAGTCAGTAATCAAGCTTAGAGAGATAAAGTCTAGAGAGAGATGCTCTGGTTTGTTAGGTAAGAATTCAATACCTTCTCATTGATGAGGGGGTTGAGTATTTATAGTGCTTGGGATATCCCAACTGTAGGCCAGCTGGGGGGCACTGACAGCTGGGATGCACCATCACAGGTGGGGCCCTCTGGAGGTTTAAGGCTTTATTGGGCTTGATTGTCCCTAGCTGGCTTAACCCAGGAAATAAGCCCAAACAATTAGCCCCACGTCAGGAATGGGAAACGTCGAGGCCTTGCAGAAGCGTCTCCTGTTCGTGGCGGAACATAGATAGCCCTGAGCTTGGGCTGACATGGTCTCCTGGAGGAGGAGGGAGGCAGCTTCCGACCCAGTCCCCTTGAGGAGAGAGGTGGCAAGTGCCGACCCAGTCTCGTCAAGGAGAGGGGGTGGCATGTGCCGACCCGGTCTCCTTGAGGAGAGGGGTGGCAAGTGCCGACCCAGTCTCCTTGAGGAGAGGGGTGGCAAGTGCCGACCCAGTCTCTTCAAGGAGAGGGGGTGGCATGTGCCGACCCGGTCTCCTTGAGGAGGGGGGTGGCAGTGCCGACCCGTCTCTTCAAGGAGAGGGGTGGCATGTGCCGACCCGGTCTTCTTGAGGAGAGGGGTGGCATGTGCCGACCCAGTCTCTTCAAGGAGAGGGGGTGGCATGTGCCGACCCAATATCTTCAAGGGGAGGGGGAGCTTATATGCCGACCCGGTCTCTGGGAGAAGAGAGGGGCATGCGCCGACCCGAGTCGCTAAAGAAAGGAAAGGCTTTGCTTATGCGTGGCTCGGAAGAAGGGCCAATGAGCCCCATGCTCGTCCGAGCCGGTGCTTTGCTCTTGCTAAGTCACTTCTTGGACTTAGGAGACTTGCTCAACCAAAGGGGAGAGCCTCCTTGGCCGAGTGGTTGGACGCGGCTCGGATGAGGGGCCAATGAGCCCCATGCTTGTCCGAGCCGGTGCCTGCTCTCGCTAAGTCAATCTGGGACTTAGGAGACTTCTCAACCAAAGGGGAGAGCCTCCTTGGGCCGACTGGTTGGACGCGGCTCGGATGAGGGGCCAATGAGCCCCATGCTTGTCCGAGCCGGTGCCTGCTCTCGCTAAGTCAATCTGGGACTTAGGAGACTTCTCAACCAAGAGGAGAGCCTCCTTGGGCCGAGCTGGTTGGACGCGGCTCGGATGAGGGGCCAATGAGCCCCATGCTTGTCCGAGCCGGTGCCTGCTCTCGCTAAGTCAATCTGGGACTTAGGAGACTTCTCAACCAAAGGAGAGCCTCCTTGGGCCGAGTGGTTGGACGCGGCTCGGATGAGGGGCCAATGAGCCCCATGCTTGTCCGAGCCGGTGCCTGCTCTCGCTAAGTCAATCTGGGACTTAGGAGACTTCTCAACCAAGAGGAGAGCCTCCTTGGCCGAGTTGGTTGGACGCGGCTCGGATGAGGGGCCAATGAGCCCCATGCTTGTCCGAGCCGGTGCCTAAGGTTTTGGACCACTGGCTGAGGTGACCGAGCTGGTAACCTTGAGCTGATGAACTAGCAATCTTGAGCTGGTGAACTTAATAGCTTCTTGAAAACCCAAATGCCACGTGGCAACGGTGGATTATTGGGGTGCTTGAAAACATGGTGGCGATTCAACTTCTGGTCATTTATGACTTTGTGACGATTGATATTCCTGGGAGCTGTGCTTTTGAACAGTTTTGGGCATTTGGGAGGCCCATTAAGGTGGCGAAACACAGGCCCGGTCCAAGAGCGACGCGGGACACGAGACCGAGGATTTTCCTATAAGTAGGGAGAGAGGGGAGAGATTTTGTCACTTTTACAATTCTCTCTCTCTCTAAATCTGAGATTTCTGCTCTTTCTCTCTCTACTTTAGAGCTCTTCTCTCTCTAAGTCCGGGTTCCATCTTCTTCGTCCGACCAGGTACGCACTTGTTTTGTTTTTTCACTAAGTTTTTCTT